>NC_138125.1:38195162-38465162 GCF_964188305.1 Podarcis bocagei | reverse complement strand
GATAGATAGATAGATGATAGATAGATAGATGATAGATAGATAGATGATAGAGATAGATAGATAGATAGATAGATGATAGATAGATAGATAGATAGATAGATAGATAGATAGATAGATAGATATAGATAGCTATAGACAATTTCCTCCAGGCAACCATCCCCAAACCAGGTGAAACTGTGCTGCACTGAGATTCTGCTTTGTATTTTAAATTTGGATTCCTGTATATAAACCACACTAGAAATAACTGAAATGAGCAAGAGAAGAGAGTGTACACCTTGTATAAACTACTGTGGAATGGATTTGGAACCTTGGTCTTGAAGAATTGTGCATGGCAGCAGCACTGCAATCCTGGGGGGGAGGGAGATTTGTTGCTGCTGACTTGTTCTTGGATTAGCTCTGAAGTGCAAAGCTGATGATATGAAAACTGCCCCTGGAAAAGACAGACCATTCCAGGTACCTATTATAGAAGTCAGGGGGAAATCTATGGCCCATGGTTCCCCACTTCTGTTTTAAAACAGCTATACTGGTTGCCAGTTTGTTTCTGGGCTCAATTCAATGTGCTCCCACTGGTATTTGAAGCCCTAAACGGCTTAAGCTCCCAAAATCTGGGGGGGGGGGAATCTCCATCTGTGCAGACCCTTTCAGGTGTTAAGATCAGCAACTGGTTCCCTGATATATGCAGGAGACCCTGGCTGTGATAGTTAAGGTAATTTTGTGGGACCCACTTCTTTTTTATTTATGCTGTTCTGCTTTTGTTGCAATTTGTTTTTATAACTGTATATTAGCTTACAGGAGGGGTATGAGGTACTAGGGGAGGGATAGTACCCCTGGTGGGGGACACGTCATGCTCCTTCTGGGGTAGTTTGCCCACCTTTGGTCCCCACCCTACACTCAGATTTCACCTGTAGCTCCTAGAAGCTGCCAGCAGGTAACAGTAGCCAGACGCTAGGAAATGGCTTCAACTGACTGGCTAAACCAATTGAGGGTAGCCGATGGGAATCAAACTCTTGGTGAGTTGGGCACTTCCCCTGCATGTGAAAACAGGCTCTGGTGGTTTGAGAGGACAAAACCAATAGTGAGTCCAAAGGTCAAGAAGGTGGTTACTTGCAGCTATACTCATTTGAGATAAATGCTTTGGGAGGAAACCCCAAGGAAAATTATGTACCAGCTGCCTTGTGGGACATCTTTGGGAGAAGAAAAGGCTAACGAGTAAACCCTACACAAATCCAGAGTGGAGTCCCTAAGATGGTTGGATGGTGTCTTGCATGCCTCCTTCCAGCAATTCCTGCAGCCAAGCTGGTGCCAAATGTATTGCTCTGCTTTCCTTTGGACCACATGAGTGAGGCTGAGAGGGGGGTCTTATCGTCTGGGCAGCCCTGGTTTGTGCTCCATAGGTGTCACTTCAGTGCTGCTAACACAGCAAAAACAATACAGGAGGCAGCAGGTACAATTTGCCGGTCTCTGCGGCCACAGCAGGCGCTGTGATTCTCTGACAGTTTGATTTCACCCCCAGAGACGCACTCCATTATCTGTCAAGACAGACAAATGCCAATCATAAGCTTTTTTCTTTTCTTTATCCTTTACTTGTTTTAACTGTGTGATTATATAGCTATAATCGTCTCTGGAACCTTATGATGAAGGGAGAATAAGGTACAAATAAATAAGTAGGCCAAGTTTGGCCTATGGGGGGAGGTCTCCCCAGATGACCTGCAGTCTCGCTTCTTGACACCTCCCCCAGGCATCAGTTAGGCTCTCTAAAGAGTTTCTATGCAGGTCCTGCTGATGTAGAGTTAAAAACATCCCCTTTTTAAAAATGCATAGCATTTTAGGGTAGAACTACTGAACATTATTCTGCTTGGTAGAATTATCCTTAGCTCAGAATTTCTTAAATAAGTCAGCTTTCTCTCACACTTTTATAGTGAGGCCCGGGTGGCGGGACAAGTGGGGATAAGATTACTGGCAGATTAGTGGAATTCCCTCAGCAAGAAGTGTAGATTGGTTCATTTACTGTCAGTCTAGCTCTTCTTTCCCAGATTAGATTGTGAAGCACAGCATTGTGTCCCCTTATTTAGAGAAGTGAATCAGGTAATATTCAGAATCAGTGGGTCGTGTAATCTGATTAAGAAAGTTTATCAGATCATGAGGCAATATGAGGCAATCATAAGAAGCAAAGGGGAAGGAGCTTCAAAATAAGCTTCCAAAGATTTATTATCCTCAGAGAAGCACATTCAGTTTGACTGAGAAAATACAAAAAGATGTGGTGGGAATTATCTAACAGCGAATGTGCCTAGATACAAGTATTAAATAGTCAAACTTCGGAGTTTGAAGGAATTTTCTTATCAAGGGAAAACATACTGGAGATTTATAATGAGTCTTTTTACCAGGCAAAATAGTCAATCCAATAGCTGCTGTCCATGGACATGAGTTCTGAGGCACACAGTGATTTTCTGAGTGAGCAGAGCCTTCCCCATTCATTTCATTAGGAGAGAAAGCTCCATACATGCAATCAGTTTTTGAGGTTTGTCCCCAGCAATGAAGTGAATAGGGAAGACCTGAATTGTGCAGAGCTCCATGTGTGCTTTGAAACCCTCAAGCCTTTAATAAGGATGACTGTGTCTACAGATGAGAAGAGCCTTGAGCAAAATGGAGTGGGAGGCTCACCAAGTGTTTCTGAAGGAGGAAAAGGACACTGGGATTACCAAGGCACTTCGGACCCTCAAGGTAGATTGTGGGGGTTGGTAAAGCCTCACAATCACCAAATCCAGTGCATCATGTGTTTCATGTGTCAGGCATATAAGAGACAGCCCACTGGCTACCAACAAGAAGCATCAGAATACTGAATTCCACCAGTACTAATAGGATAGCTGCAAATTCCTGCATTGCAGAGTTGGACTAGATGATCCTCAGGGTCTCTTCCAACGACAGTTCTATGATGATGAGATTCAGGAACCTCAATGCTGTATCTGAGACTGCCTCAGGCAGCTCTAACAGGCAGGATTCAACATAGATCATTGCCTCACCAGGACCTTTGCAAAAGAGACTGAATCCCTGTCGACCACTGTGATGCTGACACTGCCCACTGGCCTTGACCTGCTACATGCCCAATCTCTTCCAAGTCTTTCCCAGTTATCACCTTCAGTTGGAAGTTCCCTAAGTGTAGTCACGAACATCATTGGATTCCCTAAGTCTCTGAGGTCAAACCATCCTAATTGTTCCCTTCTGGCTGCAGAGGCTATCAATTGGTTTCTGGACATAGTAGTTCATAGTGCTTTTGCCCTTTAACACCCTAAAAGGTCTAAGTATAGGGCAGCAATGAAGGAATTTAGACACATGTGCACTAAAGCCAAGGTGCACCCCATGCAGGGATTTAACATCTAAGAGAGCCCAGCTCAATGTGTGTGTGTGTGTGTGTGTGTGTGTGTGTGTGTGTGTGTGTGTGTGTGTAGCCTTGGGCCCATTACAATGGAGAAGGAGACTCACTGCTGGTCTCTTGTTAATAGCAGCCAGAAGCTTCAACCTATCCTTACTTGAAAAAATAATTTCATATGCAAGAAACAGGTTTAATTCCCTTTGTGCATCATGATGGAAGTGCATCTGTGCATCCTCGTTTTATTCCAAATACAGTACTGTAATGCCATCGTTTCCCTTGCATATCATATTTCTGCTGTTTCAGAATATGTTAAACTGCCCTATATCAAATATAGCTATTCAATTAGGAATAAAATTACCAGCGCAGGGAATGGTTCTCTAGCCTCATTATCATAAAGTTATTATCAGCCATACAAGAAAGGTCATTTTCTACAACTGGCTTGGAAGAATTCTGTTCACTTCAACTACAGTGATAAATTGTATTTCAAGAAGTGCCTCGGAGACCTATTCGCCCCCTCCGACAAGAGGAACTCTCTTAAGACTTTTGCTGCATTGAAACTTTCACTAAAAGGCCTGTCAAAAGTGGGCAAAGGCTTCCCCAACAACCAGGTAATGACATTTCTCAGGCAATTCTTGGTGTGAATGAGTTCTATAAGCAACTGAAGATCTAAGAGAAAGACAATATTGGACAGTAACGACAGTCCTCATGCAGCCACGCCACATAATTTTGAAGCTCTCATCATCAGTCAGACACCTTATGGTTTGTCTGAGTCATTACAGTAATGTCAGTCACTGCAGTATTGGCATGAATAATAATCAGAGCTCATTTCTGACTACTCTCTGCCATTTGATATCTACATTTAAAAGGTGGATTTGGAACATTTAACAAAATCAAATATATTGCAAGTCTTCTCAGCCCAACGCTCATATTATACATTGTGTTGTAGGTCGATGCCCACCTAGTGGCCTGATTCAAAGAGCTAGTGTATTCACAGGCCATGACTTGTAGGACCTGGCATGAGCTTCTGAGGTATGATGGATGGCAATGAGAGAGGACCTTTTCAGTTGTGGTCTCCTGCCTTTGGAGAGAGGACTTTTTCAGCAGTGGTTGCTGCTTACGGAATGCTCTCCTGAAAGAGGCTCACCTGTGCCCACTGCAACATCTTCCTGCATCAGCCGAAGACCTTTCTTTCCTCTTATGCCCTTGAACAATTTTAACACCTTGCATCATTCCTCGCTTTCAACATCATTTAGCAGAGTTGGTTTAATTTGATGCTAATTGGGCTTGCGCTTGAGGAATGAATTGCATTTGCTTTTAGTCTATTGTTATTGTAAGTTAAGGTGACTCATACATTAATTAAACTATAATATTAATGAAAGCAGCACAAAGCATTAGAACCAGCACAAGGCACAAGGGTGCAGTTTTCTCTTCATACTGGTGCCAGAATCTGGTATGGTACTTTGCCACATAACTGAGCTACCTAAGATTGCTATTCCATGAGAACATAAGTATAGCCTTCTGCATCAGGCCATGGCCCATTTGGCTAAGCACCCTGAGCTCACGATGGCCAAACACATGTCTGCAAGCAAGAGAAGAAGAAGAGTTTGGATTTGATATCCTGCTTTATCACTACCCGAAGGAGTCTCAAAGCGGCTAACAATCTCCTTTTCCCTTCCTCACCCACAACAAACACTCTGTGAGGTGAGTGGGGCTGAGAGACTTCAGAGAAGTGTGACTGGTCCAAGGTCATCCAGCAGCTGCATGTGGAGGAGCGGGGAAGCGAACCCGGTTCACCAGATTATGAGTCTGCCGCTCTTAACCACTACACCACACTGGCTCTCAGACTGGAGCACCACAGCACTCTCCCCACCTGTGGTTCCCAGCAACTCATATTCAGAAGCCTACAGTCTACAGTCATGGAGGAAAAGCCAGCTAGGCAGACTCTCTGGGCACAGATCTCAGAGGGATGCACTACTGACCTTTGACGGCACAGATTTGTTAAATCATATACATTTCTGAAAATATTTTACTTTTAATTTATATTTTGAAGACTCATTCTTTTTGAAGTAATTTATACATTAGAGTTGTTTTTATGTATATATGAAATAGATAGTTTGCAGAGTTGATTGAAGGTTGTGCGTGTGTCCTTGTGTGTGTTTGTGTGTCTACCCCTCACACTTCCAGTGGCAGTGGCAAGTAGCAAACAACAGTTTCTCAAAGCTCAAACTTATAAAAACATACATACACTCAACAATGTTGCAAAAGTGACTTGGCAATTATATCCATTGAACATGCCTAAGGATCAGCAACTGACCTGAAGGAATTGGTGACAAAATTTGCAGAGCAAAAGGCACACAAAGTGAGATTTTGATGTGCCTAAAACTAACGTTTTTAAGAGTCTTACATTTTAACATCGCAATTCACAAGATTATTTAAAATGATTTGTGTACTGAAACATTTTCTTTTGTATTCGAAAAAGAATCAAAGATAGTTGTACTTATTCTTATTCTTGCAATTTAAGATAAATTTAGCTTTTTATTTTTTTTCTACAAGACTTCTGTTTTTGAAAATTGAAGTTGGCAATTTAAGGAAGGGGGTGCAAGCCTTGCCTAGGAAGCAAAATAGCCTGTCACTTGCCCTGGGAAGAGCATGGCCGTCATGACTCGTAACACAGCTAATGCATACTACCACAGCTAATCATGCCCTGGTTGCTTCCAAGTCAGATTACTCCAATGTTCTGTCTTCGAAGAACATTCAGGAAGACCAATTGGCCCCAAATAGCGTTCTTGTTAACCAAAACTGCTGAGAATACTTCACTATTGTTTTAACCCCTGCATCAAAAAGCAGCTTTCTCTGTTCACATGTGTCACGGATCTTCTGGTTGGACCCCACATCTGGAAACCAAGGTGAAAAAATGACCTTTTTAAGAGATGGAGAGGTTTAATTTATCCCCTTCTAAATAGAACAGCTGATTAAAGCTAACAGATTGTGACTGCCTGGTTTTTTGAGGCAGAGGTCTAGAGATGGGTTGATTCACTGCTCTGAAAGTGGATCTCTGAATTGGGGCCTTGATGTTTTATGCAAATCATGCTGCACTTTAATTTACCTGTCTTCCAACTTTCTATAGAAGTCGTCTTTGGTTCTGCCTGTATATTAATATAATTCTGTTGCTAGAAAATTGAAATGTACTGCCGCTAATGATACCCGTTTCTACATAACATGTCAAAAAAAGTACTTTTGTAACTGACTTGCGAAGAAAAGCCCTCCAGATTATTGGCATTTAGTTGTAAAGAATACATGTCTGCCATTATTTACAAATGGTTTATTGCTTTCTTTTGTGAATACATGTAAAGACGTTTGTTAATTATACATTGCATGAGTTAAAAAAAAAAACCCTTCAGCTGTCTACTTACATATTTTGAATGCCCCTGTTTCTATATAATTACATCTAAGGTAAGATGAACAACCCTGTACTGCTATAATACCAACAAATATGTATGTATCTTAGTCTGATCTTGGAGTGGGCTATAAATGGATTTTCCACCTTGTTAATCTGAAACTCACTTTTCTTGTCGAAAGAGTTTCAATATTTCAGAGGTCTTTTCATTTGATTATACATGCAAATCACTAGGGAGGCCTGATACACTGATCATGAAATTATTCATTCCTGCAATAGAAACTTAACAACCATATCTACACAGTGAACAAGGCTTTTAAAATAATTCCCCGCTCCCCTTGGAGTATTGGTAATAATGGCTGTTGGAAACACAGAGGTTCAATCCAGCACAGGGCCTTCGAGAAAGCAGCACAGGTAGGAAAAAAGAAAATACGTACAGGGTGTGACTTCCCGTTTCAAGAGAGAAGTGATACCTTATATGTCTCATGTTCATCACTTCATGAATGCAACTTCAAGTGCTGAATAGCACATGCAAATGAGCCACTCCGGAGCTGATATCAGAGTGAGAACTTTCACAGTCATTGGTGCCACCTTGAAGTATGCGTATTATTAGTGAGCTCAGCTTTTACATAAGGGCCACAGGAAGCAGTGATCCAACAGGGATGGCTTGAAAAGAGAATTAGAGGACAATTCATGGAGGACAAGGCTATTAGCAGCTCTAGCCATGATGGCTGTGTTCTACCTCCAGTGTCAAAGGTATTATGCCTCTCAGCATGGCTGGCCTTACCTTTAGGCAAACTGAGGCAATTGCCTCAGGAGGTGGGATCCCCTCGGGATCCAGAGGTGGCAGGTCCTGCTGTTGTGCCCGCTTGCTGCTTAGTCCATTATCAAAGATGTGGCCTGGTGGGGGAAGCGGCCACCACAAAATATGGCACTGAGGCCACTGCCACCTCCAAAAATGGTGCTGGGGCCTTGGAAGTGGCCACTTCACCATGAACAGAAATCACTAATAAGGCAAATCATCATATTTTTTTTTTTAAAAAACCCTTAAGTCTTTAATAATCAGCCATCACTTCCCTACACACTTTTCACCATTGTCACTTTTCACAGAAATCAAACACAAACCTTATTTAACCTTAGGATATATAAGGCTGTACTAAATAAATTACTAATGTTCATAGTTTTCTTCTGACCTGACTGACTGCTACTCTTGGGCCTGCCTTGGCAAATTACAGAAATGTCACTGTCTAGAAAAGGGAGGTTATTGTTTTAGTTTGTTGTTATGGTATGTATTTTTGTGTTTTTTACATTGTAAGCCACCCAGCAATCTTTGGATGAAGGGCAGTATAGAAATTTAATCAATAATAAATAATAATAGAAAGAAAGTGCCTTAAAGGGAAGACTTATGTGAGGGCTTCCTCATACAGCAGCTAAGGAATCACTGTACTGTTGGGGAAAGAGGCATATGATGAACTGCCCTGAGATCCACAGATGAAGGACAGTATACAAATAAATAATAGATCTATGTTTCACATTGTGTTTCAACTCATGAATATAAGATGAGCTTGCAAGATCAGGCCCAAAGCCCCTCTAGTCCAATATCTATGTATAGGACATGGCGGCGGCAGCATTCTCCCCAACTCGGAATCCCAGCTACTAGCGCTGCAAGAGATACAGTGGTACCTCAGGTTACATACACTTCAGGTTACATATGCTTCAGGTTACAGACTGAAATAGTACCTCAGGTTAAGAACTTTGCTTCACGTTGAGAACAGAAATCGTGCGGTGGCGGCGTGGCAGCAGCAGCAGGAGGCCCCATTAGCTAAAGTGGTGCTTCAGGTTAAGAACAGTTTCAGGTTACGAACGGACCTCCAGAACGAATTAAGCACATAACCAGAGGTACCACTGTATTGCCTTTGACAATGGAGGTAGACTGCAGCCATCATAACTAGGTAGTGAAGCACACCAAGGAATTTGCCAAATCATTTCTTACAAGAAAAAGTCAACATGCAGTGACTTTTCCCTGTCATTCTCCCATAGTGAGGTTGTATTGTGAAGGTACATCCATCAAATAATTTCACCACATTTACTTATTTGATTCCATTTATGAATCACTTCCCCTAAAATATCTCAGAGTGATTTCATGGTATAAAATATCAACACTAACAGCAATTCCATGTATATAAAAAACTAAAAGTGATTTCAAATCCAGTACAGATCGGGGTAATATCCCCAGCTATTTAAAAGACTTGTTATGAAAGGAAAGTCTTCAACAGGCATTGAAAGCACAATAGAGATAGTACCTGTGTGATATGTGGCAGGAGGAAATCCAAAGGGCAGGTGCCACCACACTCAAGGCCCTCTCCTTCAGGTACCATCTCAAACTTTCAAAAAAGAACACCACACCAGCTAATGCTTCTTCCTTTGAGAATGACTATGGAACATACATCACATGAAGACGCAGAAGCTGAAATGTTTCTCTTAAAAGTCAAGGTCCCATAGGTCTTTCTTGTACTTTGAGAAGCTTTTGTAACTACCTCCAGCCCAGTCCATTGCAGTCCTATGGGACATTTAATACAAGTAATCAAAAATGTGATACATGTTGAGCAAAGATTTGATTAGCCCTTTTCCTCCCCCTCTATGGTTCCGTTTCCACCATACCCTTTTCAAACTAAATGCTAGCATTCGATTCTGTTTATGATAACAGAATCCGGGGTGGGGGGGACATATGTAAAAAAATTGTACAATCTTTATATTTTTGTATCTGAAAATTGTATCTTTTGGTGTAGGTATTGTCTCATTCCACTAATATATTTTAATCCAAATCACTTGAAAAATCTGTCTGCGCTACAGTTAATGGATTTAATTACAACGAATACAGTTCTGACCTTTCTCCAATCTAGATTTAGACATTGTGCACCATAGTAAATGCCTTTTTAAAATTCACCAACGATATGTCATTATTAGTAGACAAAAGAGCATTGATGATATCCAAAGACCTATCTAAAGCTTTTGATTTAATCATCATGTTCCCTTGATTAAAGAAATTACTATTCTTTGGACAATTTATTCCTGCTATTATCTGGGGCATATTTTCTTGGACAGTCATAAAAATGTTAGATGGATAAGTTTGAATGAAAATGGTTAGCATTATGAGTTATTTGGAAATGTTGATTGACCCTTGTTTGTGATGGAAAAACAAATCTTGAAATGTAAATAATCAAGCATGGATTGGAACTGAATTCTGAGTCCCAGATACTGCATTTTGCTAATGCTGTACTCACTATAGGAAATCAGGATGCTAATGAATAGTGTTGTGAGGCCGTATAGAATTTTTAAAAATGGAAATGGAGAAAACCATGTTGTTTCTTATAATTGAACATAATATCTCAAAGACAACTGGCCAGCAGTACCAACATACATTGACCCAACCTCTGCCTGTTTTTCAAACAGTTTGTGTTGCAAAGCCTAGGGATGTTAAATGAAAATATTTACATGCAAAAGTCAGTCCCCAGCATTCCAACACACTCTAATTCCATCATCACACTCTAGAACAGAAGTAGCCCTCAAGATACTGTTGAACTCTATCTCCCATTAACCTCAGCCAGAATGGCCAATAGTCAGGGTTGAAGGGAATGATAGTCCAGCAACATTAGGATGGCCACAGGTTAACCACCCTTGCTCTAGAATGTCCCAGAAAACAGAGTCCTGGGTAGAACTACACAGATAGGGATCAGCTTGGTTCTCAGAGGCTTCTGTTAGGTTCTGCAGGACAAAGCAAATAGGATGGTGATAGGAATTGCAGTTAAGAGGGAGCAAAACTTAATCTTTTTGCAATGATAACATGGACATCGGGGCGGCTTTAGTCCCACCTAGTGATGAAGTGGCTCACAGTTTTATTTTCTCCCTTATAAGTGAACGGCTGCCATTGATTCCTAATGGGGGGAAGTAAAATTATGCCCCTTACTTGAGGAAATCACTGTGGTGGAAACAAAACCATCCATGATACTGAGTGGCCCAGGCAATGTTTTTCAGGGAAGCAGCAGTCCCTTCACATTCTCCTGAAACCAGCTCCATGAGTGCAAGGACTAGCTCAGTTGGTTAGAGCATGATACTAATAATGCCAAGGCTATGCAGGTTCAATCCCTGTATGGGGCCACTGCATTTTCCTGCATTGCAGAGGGGTTTGATGATCCTCAGGGTCCCTTCCAACTCTACAATTCTATGATTCTTTTGGACACATTCCTACCAATGACAATAAGGGATTGGAAAGAGGGGCAAGCGGAAGGGAGTGCAGAACTCTCCATTAAGAGTGTGTCAGGGATTTAAGAATATGTGAATGATTGGCTGCACTACCGTCAGGTCAATGAAATGTTTAAACAAGATTTTAAAGAAAAAGGATTTGATGAAAGTAGATCAAAGTTTGAATCAGAGATATTAAGTAATGATTGTAAAATTTTGTCTAAAATGTATAAATTGCTGCTTGAGTAGCATTTGAAAGATGAGGAGGTAAAGTCAGTTATGATTCATTGGGCTAAAGATTTTGGGTATAATATACAGCTGAGTGATTGGGTAAAGTTATGGAAAGAAGGTTTTAAATTTTTCTGCATGCAATGCCTTGAAAGAAAATGTGATGAAAATGATGTATAGATGATATATTACACCCGTCAAGTTAGCTAAAATGTATAAAGTTAGCAATAAATGTTGGAAATGTGAAGAAAAAGAAGGGACATTTTATCACATGTGGTGGGAATGTAAAAAGGTGAAAAGCTTCTGGGAGATGATATATAATGAGATGAAAAAAATGTTGAAATTTACATTTATAAAGAAACCAGAAGCATTTTTACTGGGCATTGTAGGAAGTGATATAAATAGAAAGGAATGTAAGCTCTTTTTATATGCAACAACAGCAGCAAGAACGTTATTGGCCCAAAAATGGAAGCAAGAAGAATTACCGACGAAAGAAGAATGGAGGATGAAATTAATGGACTATGCAGAATTGGATAAATTAACAGGAAGGATTCGAAATCGGCACGACCAGAAATTCACAGAAGACTGGAGTAAATTTACAGACTATTTGAAAAGTATTTGTGATGATCAGACTACATTTGTAGGTTTGCAAGAAGTTTTGTGAGGAGTATTATTGGAATTATTGCAAAAATGGATAAGGGGGAGGATGGTTAGTTAAGACAATTAAAGGTAATATGAATTTAAGAAATGCATAAGAAGTGGTTAAAACGGTGGATCATCAGAGGAGCTGATGCAAGTCCAAAAAAGATTGTATAAGAGATGAAGTTTTGTGGTATGTACTATAATTTATATGTTAAAATTAATAAAAATTATTATAAAAAGGAGTGTGTCAGGGATTCTAATGAACCCTAAATCCCAACCCCAAAACAAGCTGCTTCTGAGGGATTCAGGGGTTGTCCAAGGTGAAGTGGAATCTGTAAAAGGGACTCCAAATGAAAGCACCTCAGTGACTCAAGACACCAGAAGTTGCCAAGGGCTACCAAAAAAAAGTCCTCAAGGGCCACATTCGGCTCTCGAGCCTTGTGTTGGACCACCCTGATCTAAGACATTTTGGTGGCTGGTCACATGGACCAGTGTGGTGGCAGCTACCATCTCCATTATCTTTTCAGCACCTATTGAGGACCTTCCTTCGCCAACAAGCCTTTTAAGTAGAGTTGTTGTTTCTCTCCCAGTCTGCATTGAAATTGTCTTTAAATATGGTTTATTATTGATTATTTCATTGCTATATTGCCTTCAGGTGTTTTAGGAGAAGTGATTCATCATCAACGGAATTAGCACTGTTTCAAATGCCGCATACCGGTAATACCCGTTCCACATTTGTAAGAAATTGCTCTTTCAGTGTGGCAGCACCCACACTTTGAAACTCCCAGCCTATTGATATCAGGTAAGTGCCTCGACTGTACTCTTTTCAGCACCCGCTAAGAACATTTTGGGTTTAGGCAAACCTACCCAGGTATTTAAGGGACACGGGTGGCGCTGTGGTCTAAACCATAGAGCCTAGGGCTTGCCAATCGGAAGGTCAGCAGTTCGAATCCCCACGATGGAGTGAGCTCCCGTTGCTCGGTCCTTGCTCCTGCCAACCTAGCAGTTCAAAAGCACGTCAAAGTGCGAGTAGATAAATAGGTACCGCTCTGGTGGGAAGGTAAATGGCGTTTCCGTGCGCTGCTCTTGTTTGCCAGAAGTGGCTTTGTCATGCTGGCCACATGACCTGGAAGCTGTCTGCGGACAAATGCCGGCTCCCTCAGCCTATAGAGTGAGATGAGTGCACAACCCCAGAGTCGTCTGTGACTGGACCTAATGGTCAGGAGTACCTTTACCTTTACCCAGCTATTTAGAAAGTTGGTTTGAGTTTTGATCTGTTTTTAGTCTATTGTTATTTTAACTTTTGGAAAGTTTTAAATTATTGTTAATTTTTCTTCATGATAATTTTATAGCTTTATCGCTTTCTTGCAAACCTCTTTAAGGTTTTTTTACATTCAAGCTATGTATAAATGACGTGAAACGAATAATTAATAAATAAATAAACAATTAAAAGTGCAGAAAATCTGAAGAGCACCTCACCTTTACACTAAATTAATACAGGGCATAATCTACTGGGGAGCTTTTGAAATAAATGAGAATTTCTCTTCACAGCTCCCCCTCATTCCAACAGAGTTTGTATTATTTTTTAATAATATGACCTTTCATAGACACCTGAAGGCAGCCCTGTTTCAGGAGGCTTTTAATGTTTAATGTTTTGTTTTGTCCCTTTATGCTTTGTTGGAAGCCACCCAGAGTGGCTGAGGCAACAGTCAGACACGGAGTACAAGAAATATAGAATTACTGCTACTACTATTATTGCAGGAGGATATTGTGATTCACAGCTCAGATCATGGGTGCCATGTATGAGGGGCCTTGGGGGCCAACACCTCCGGGGAAAAAATCCCAACTCACAGGACCATCCACTGACTTATTCAGCAGCCATGCACACATGCCACGGGTTACCCACACAACACGTTATGCATGCACACACACCATGGGGCACACTGACATCACGCAGCCCCGAGCCCCCTCAGTCAAGGGGGCAAGGTGGCCTGCATGGCTCAGATCATTGATCAGGCCCTTTGCTGCCCTTAATGGCTCCCTCAGGCTCAGGTAGTGGACGTTGAGTGCCATTTAGAGCAGCAGCAGCCACCTTACCTGGCCATACATTAAGGGTGCCTCTGGCCATGCTTCCATCATATATGCTGGGATGGAGAATCTTTTCTAGCCCAAGAGCTGCATCCCCTTGTGGGCAAACATCTGCATGCCAATGGTGGGGACAACCAGGGGCAAAAGGGTGGAGCAATGGATATTACTCTTACCTTTCCTAGGTAGGCTACATTCCAGCCATGCAGAAATCAGAGGTTTCTACACACACACACCCTACGCATCTCTCCATCCACATAAGCAAGAGACATTATCAGAAGTCAGGGTCACAACCCAGCCAGGAAACAGCATTTCGGGAGCCACTGAGAGGTGTGGCTTGGAGAGAATGACCTCAACAGAGTCCCAAAGGCTGGATATAACAGTGGTGGAGCGTTCTCTGCGGCAAAGCAATCCCTGCCTTATGGGGGCAGCGCTGGGCTCTCAGGGTGCCTGGGCTGCTGTGTCCTTCTCAAGCGCCCTCCAGCTGGATGCCTCCCCCCAAAACTGTGCCCAGGGCAATGGTCCCCCTAGCCCTACCCCATGCTATACCTCTCCTCTGGATGTAGAAACCTCAAAGGCCTTAGTTGGCATCCAAGTTTGTGGTTCCCCACCTCTCAGAGATGGATTTAGGGGAGCACGACCTGTTTAGTCGCAGTGGGCACGTGTGATGGCCTGGGACTCAGGCTCGGACTCCGAACCGGAGGAGTCTCAGTCCGCACTCAGTCCTCAGGCGGCATCTGAACTGAGTCTAGAGCCTGATTCTGAAGAGTCCCAGTCTGCACAGGTTCCCCTGCAACAAGCACCAGTTGGGCCAAGTCAGGGGCCTGAGCCTGCCCTGGCTCCAGATGCGGGGATTACCTTGTTGCCCTCTGCTGGGCAATCAAGTACAGCTGCTCCACTACTAGTTGGGTCAAGAGAGGCTGAGGCGGCCTCTGGGTCTAGTAACCCACCAACATCTCCCATACTGCAGAGACTCAGGTCTGAGAAAAGGAGACACCTGAGTACTCTCAGGAGGAGTGCTCGCTTTCAGGCAAGACAAGGCTGTCGACCCTCGCCCCAAGTTGTGGGAGCAACATTGCTGCTTGCCGGAACCTGCCTGAGACCCTGTGCCCAACCTAGCCTGGTTTCCTGCCTTGAGACTTGCCTTGGCCCTGTTGGACTGACCCCTCACAGAATCCTTGGATTCGGGACCGCACCTGGACCATGTTGCTCGGGTTAACCCCCGGACCCAGCACAGCATGGACCCTCAGGAGGTGCCACAACTATGAGGTAAAATTGAAGGCGAGAGGTGGGAGCACCTAATTTTGGCATCGCATAGGGTGCCAAGGTCTGTCACCACACCTCTGATAAAGACATTATTCCCTTCTGGAAATGGCTAGGTGTGCTTGCAAGTGCTCTGATCTCAACATGCACATAGACACACACACACACACCTGCCCTACTCCTGACATCACATATTACACAAGGCAGTGATGGCCATCAGCTTAGGTGGTTTTGTGCTCTGCCTTGGAGAATGCTGTTATGCTCACAATTGTTCACAGGCATCTGGCTTGCCACTGAGAACAGGGTCTGGGACTAGATGGGCCATTCTCCTGATCCCATAGGCTCTCCTTATGATGTCAGGTGTGGGGCAGGTAACTATGCTTTAGGGATAGCCATAGCCTATGGAAAACCATAGTTTGACCTCACAGGCCAAACTGGGATCTTTGTTGGAGGTTCTGCACCCCTGAACTATGCCACGGTTCTATGTTCACAAGTGGCCAGCGAGATGCTTTGAGAAGAAGGCAAGCAGCACATCTAAGAAACCACAGCTCTGCCCCATTATTTACCTCCAACAGAACTACAGATTCTGAACTATTTAAGACCATGGGGACTTAAGAGATCAGACCAAGGAGCCATCTAGCCAAGAATCCTTTTTTGACTGTGGACCATCAGGTGCTTTTTGAGAAGCTTGTAAGGGGAGATAAAGGCAACAGCCCTTCTCTGTTGCTCATTTCCAGCACAGAGGTAGACTGCTTCAGAACATGGAGGGTCCATCTAGTTCTAAATGGCTCCCTGCAGCAGATCCATCATCTGTATAACACCCCCTCTCTCCCCAGACTAAATGTTCCTAAGGAAAAGACAATGAATCTTTTTTTCTTTGATTTCAGATCAACTCTCTCCCCCCCCCCATTAAAAAATAAAACAGAAGAGCTGGGCAAAGACCGCTTCCATTTTAAGGATATATTCTTGTGGGAGGGGTTGTTTTCCCTCTTGAGTTAGTTCCCCAGGCTTTCTGTCTCTCTCTTTTTAAGGGAAAAATAGTAGCGAGGATTGAAGCGAGGAAGCAATCCAACCCCCCTCCCCCAAAATGTGTAAAAATAAAAGAGAGGACCATGCTTTGACTAAGCAAATCACTATTATTAAGGCGCTGGCCTCCAAATATTGTTCCTGATCCACTCATTGATCGGGTTCCTCCTTGTCATTATGGGCAACGCCGGTTTCCCAGTCGATCCAGGCTCTTTTGGAATCGCAACCAAGAGCAGCAGCGACAAAAGTCCTAAAACCGAAGGAATGAAAGCGAGTGGGGTTGGAAGGAGGCACTGGTAAGTGGCAGGACATAATGGCTCCTTTGTGCTTCTCCCCGAGGGATTTGGGCTGGGGAAATGGGCCGACGTCAAATCTGATTGGAAAATTGATAGTCTCCGGAGAATATATTGCCTAAGTCCAAAGGAACCGCTGAGAATGGCTATTCAAGCCCCCTGCTTTGGGATTCCGGATTTTTTGGGGGGAGTTAATTGGGGGGGGGACCTCATTGTTTGCAGGTTTTCCTGGAGGGGGGGGAAGCGAGCGCCTCTGGAAACGCAGGACACATTTTTTTAAAATGAAGATCAAATGAACAGATGAACTAGGAAGGTAAAATCTGAGTCAGGGCTCACTCGCGTATTGGGGAGGGTTGAGGGATGAAGGGACGAACGCCTCCCCCGCAAAAAAATATGTTGTCCACAGCCACCAGTTCAGTCGCCCCCATTGGTGGAAGCCTCTTTACTGGATGAAAGAGCATTTCTCACACCTTCGGGCCAACCCCAAAATGCATTGTGCTCTCCCCAATTTATATACAGAGAGAGAGCGTTATATTCTTTGGGGAATCTCTTTTACAGAGGCGAGACTCATAAGCCCTCATAAATGCGAAGGGGGAGAATCCAAGCAGATACATTACCTTTGCCTCGCCACTGTGTAACCTCCACCAGCCCCGAGGCGTCTGAGATTAGCAGAAAGGTGGGGGGCGGTGAATTCTACTTAGGGGTGAGAGCCCCGAGGACGTCTCTGAGTCAGAAACCAAGCGCTGCCAAGTGGCCGATGATGACGATGAACTTTCCTTGGCAGCAGCCAAATGGAGATGGAGATGGAGATGGAGATGGAGATGGAGATGGAGATGGAGATGGAGATGGAGATGGAGATGGAGATGGAGATGGTGGGGAGATAGAAGCTCACCGGGTGAAGATTCAGTTTGCAATCCTATACCCACTTACCTGGGAGTGAGTTGCTACTAGACTTAGAACATAAGAAGAGCTTGTTGGGTCAGGCCCATCTTCTCCAGCGCCCTGTTCCCACAGTGTCCAACCACATGCCTGTGGGAAATCCACAAGCAGGACCCGAGCACAAAAGCTCTCTCCCCTCCGGTGGTTTCCAGCAACTGGCATTCAGAAGCATTGCTGCCTCTGACTGCGGGGGCAGAGCAGAACCATCAGGTCTGGTAGCCACCGATAGCTCTCTCGTCTGTGAATCTGTCTAATCTTCTTTTAAAGCCATCTTGGTTGGTGGCCATCACTGCCTCCTGTGGACGGGAGTTCCACAGGATAACTATGGGCTGCATGAAAACGTACTTTCCTTTATCCATTGATTTATCGAATTTTAAACAGACATATGTAGCGTTCCTCTAGCAATCTATATCACGGTCTGGGAATTAAATTATTCCCAACCCGGTTTGTCGTGAAGGGAGAAGAAACAGTATTACCGTCCCATGGATGGTCTCGTTGTGACTTAAACCTTCCCCTCTCTCTTAGCGCGGAATGGGCTTTTGCAAAAACATGCTTCTGCCTTGCTTAGTGCGTGGCCAAACAAATCCGACCCCTTGCTCCGTCCATCTCAGTACTGTCTACACGGACTTGCAGCGTCTTCTCTCCAGGGTTTCAGACAGGATGCTGGAGGTCGAACCTGGCACTTGGTGCTCCACCACGGAGCTGTCGGCCTTCCCCAGTAAATCCAGAAATTTAATCGGAAGGTCGGAAAGAATGGAAGATGCGTCTAGAAATTGGCAGAACATCTACAAACAATTCCTCGGGACTAGTCACACAATTGCACCCGCCATTTCTGTGTCCATATATCTTATTCCGCCCCTAGTGCGCCTCCCTTACTTCCGCGGCAACGCACACGTGTCGCTTCTAATATCAGAGCTGTTGCCCGTCCTCCCATTCCTATGCACGTCGGAATGTGCGCTTGGGCCGGCAGCTCTCAGTGCGCTACCTAGCCTGGTCTGACCAGCTCCTCTGAAGATTAGGATCTGGTTTCTGAAGGTCGCGATCAAGGCACACCTATGGATCAGGGCACATAAACTGCTCAGAGCAGTTGGAAAGTGAAATCGGAAAGCTAAGGCTGCGTCCCAGTGCTCGCTTACTTGAGAGTAAACTCCCTTGAACACTCGTCTTTAACACAGGCGGGCTCCGGCTAGTGAAGGTCCTGCGGGTGTCTACCCACACACGGCCCTGGTTATTTTAAATGGTGGAACTGGGCGACAGGATTAAGTGTGCTGTATTTGTTTTATGAGTCTATGGGGCAGACTTCCAGTCGGCGAAACCCTTATTCAGCAGACCTCTAAGCAATTGGGCTCTTTGGATTGCTCCAATCAGCCTAATGCTCTTTCTCTTTCTCTTTCTCTTTCTCTTAACAGAAAAAAAACTGTGATCTAATGCCCATTGAACAAGCTTTGGCCTCCCATCTGATTCCTGATTAGAAACTGGACGGTCCTGATACACTCCTCCCGGCGCTTCTCGCATCCAAGGGAAATTGCGCGCTGCAGGGACAAAGGCCGGTCTTCGGTGAAACCCAGCCCAGGGCATTGCTTGTTCCGTCGGCATAAACAGAACTGACTGCCGTCCACTTTCACTCCATGAAGGGGAAGGAAAGGCGGAGAAGGGGCAATCCGGACCCCTCTCAAGCCTCCAGGGCTTGGGAAATATTCTGAAGTTTGCCAAACACACACAAAAGGTGGGCTGCTGAAAGATGCTTGGCATACCAGCTGATGACAGTCTCTGGGTTTGGCAGCCATCCCTCGGGGATAATGGCTAGTGTGTCTATCAGAGTGGCGAGAGAGAGCTGCCCTACGCGCGCGATTGTGTGCAGTCATCACAGTTAGGTAATCTTAGACTCCAGACTTAATGGGCTTAAAGTGGGGGGGGGAGGGGGTCGCTCTCTACATGGTAATATGTATTACTTCACTGACTTCCAAGTGTGGTTTGGGGACTCTCCTGCTCATTCTGCCAAGTGAATCGGGGCTGACCGAAAGCCCCCCCCCCCCGACGGCACCACTTGAGAATCAAGGGCTTCCTGCGTGTGTGTGTCTCGAACTTCTCATAAGAACGTCAAAAGAGGCCGCTGGATCAGGCAAGCGGCCCAGCCAGCACCCTGTGTCCTCACCGTGGCCAATCAGCTGCCTGTAGGAAACCCGCAAGCAGGATTCTGGACCTCTCGCCCTCTCGCGGCTTCAGAAGCGTTGCTGCCACCAGCTGTGGAGGCAGAGCCCGGCCACCGTGCTAGTAGCAGCCACCATAGCCTGGCTTGTGCCACTCCCTGAATTTCCTCTCTGATCCTGAGGAAGTTCCCTAGCAAGTCGCTCGTGCGACTGAACCAAGGAACATCCCACCCAGGGGTGCCAACTTGAATAAAATATGGGGAGGCACGGGCCAGGTAAGCCCCGCCCCGCATAATCGACCGCATGAAGAGGTGCACACACACCATTTGAATGACAATGCCCATCAACTTGGGAGACACCCCTTCAAATATTTTATTGGGGGGGCGGAGACTCCTCGGCACCTAGGACTTGGCTCCTATATGTCCTACCACCACCTCTGCTTGCAAAAGATGAAATAGGCGGTGGATCCTGGAAATGAGACCCCCAAGATCAGTGGATCCCCTCCGCCCTTCTAGAGGGGCCCTTGGACGGCGCTGCCGGGCCACCAGCCAACCCTTCCTTCGCGCTGCCGCGACGCATCTCTTCTGGGCTTCGGATATGAGGGAATGTTTTTGCTCTGCGTCTCTTGTCCCACCCGTCGCACCCGCGTTTTAGCGAAGCCTCGTTAGGCAAGCGTCCACCAGGAGCCTCCTGCGAGACAGCAGCACGTCTGCCAGCGCTGGCCCAGCTCAAATACAGCTGCACGGGCTTTGTCTGGGGCTCGCTGCCTTCTCTCCACACACACACACACCAGCTTTTGTGTGCGCGCGCGTTTCGCTCTCCCTCCCTCCGGCCCTAGACAGGCAACGAGTGAGCGCAGCATGATAATGAGCTCTGTCAATTGCCCAGCCGGGAAGCGGGAGGAGGAGGAGGAGGCGCTCTCGCTCTCGGGCTCCGCGCTCGGCTCTGGTTTGCCGTCGACGCGCCCGTCGCAGCTCGCCAACTTCTCTCTCTCTCTCTCTCTCTCTCTCTCTCTCTCTCTCTCTCTCTCTCTCTCTCTCTCTCTCTCTCTCTCTGCAGCTCGCTCTCCCGCCGCCCCCCGACTACACACACAGACCAGCGACGGGAGGGAAAGGGAAGCGGGAGAAGATACGCCACCCCTTTAATTAAGGGTTCCCTCCCGAGAGGGGGACGGCAGCATTGGGGAGGGGGAAGTGATGGCTGTGTTTGCTGCAAGGCACAAACAAATAGGAGCCGGATTCGGAGTGGGGGAACCTGACCGAGGCGTTTACACTGTCAGAATCAACGGGTTGCCCTTACAGAGGAAGCGTTGGCACTGTCAGTGGTGTTGGGACGCCCGCGCACACCCTGAATTTTCATCTTGGGTTTGGGGAGAGTCCCCGTCTCCATTTTGGGGTGAAGCCCAACTTTCAAGGGCAGAAAGGCAACACTTCCACAGGCCCTTCAGTTTTAGAGCACATGTTGGGAACTGGGCTCATGAGAGAGCCTCCGTCCAGCAATTTACTCCCCCTCCCCACAAAGCAAAGTTGGCAGATCGGTCCGTCAGCCTGGGAGAGCTGCGTTTTGCTTTGCATTAAAGCGAGACCAACGAAGTGGATGGGAGTTTCTTTCTCTACGAAGTGTTTAAGTTGACCGGCCTAACCGTGCAGCTGCTTTGAGCTGGCCAAATGTAAACTCACCCGCCTTAACTAAAAGGAGAATGTGAGCATTGGCTGAGCTCCGAGACTTTCTAAATGCATCTTGGAACGAGAAGAGAACAAGTTGTTCTGTTTCTAGGCTCCACCAGAAGCCAACCCCGCTCCACGGATGAGAACTGGGATGTGCACAGGAATGGGATGGAATTTCTTCACTGGTTTTCCCGGGCGGGGGGGGGGGGACCTGGGCTCTTCTGCAAACTTCTGCCTTCATGATACAATGCAAAGCGCCTTTCTTCCACTGAGCCCTTCCCCAAATGCAGTGGCGTAGCGTGGGTTGTCAGCACCCGGGGCAAGGCAAGTAATTTGCGCCCCCTAACCCGTGGATTTGCGCCCCCTAACCCTAACCCCCAGGTGTTGCACCCGGTGCGGCCGGCCCCCCCTGCACCCCCCACGCTACGCCAATGCCCAAATGCACTACATTTAGGCGGGCTCGAGCCTCTTCCGTTTCAAAATTAAAATTAAGCCTCGGACTACTGATTCTACTTTTCCAGCCAATGCATTCTAGCACTAACAAGGCACACACGAGACACATACGAAAGTTGTTGAAAATGGACTCGCCTAGGCTGATTCACCACAGTAGCAGCTTCATTTCCACCGTGTTCCGATGAAGTGAGTGGGTGATCAGGACTGAAGATAGGAGGTGTTCTCCTTTGGAGGTACATTTCGACTCCGGGGGCTGGAGAGACAAACACATCAGCTTTCATTTTAGAAAAGACAAAAGACCACGTCTTTAGGTCTTTTGATCTCAGGGAAATGATGGTAGCCATCCTTCTGGCAGTCTTTTAGATCTACAAGGGGTTTCGCGCTCCTCCTCCTCATATCATTCCTTCCCCGCCACAACTCTGTGCACCCACATTTCACAGCCTTGAAACTTTCGCTGAAAACTTTACCAAAAAAAAACAAAACAAAACGGGAGATAGTTGTTGCAGAAGAGTTATTGGCTTTTTTCCTTGTTTTGCCCTATGCGGTTTACTTTGCTGCTTTATTTCTTGTTACTTGGTTTCTACCTGTGATTCTCAATTAGCTTGCTATTGGTCGCCATTCTTTTTTAAGGAATCAGTTGTAAGCCGCCTTGCGACTGGACTAGAGGAAAGGCGGCATATCAACTATCTATCTATCTATCTATCTATCTATCTATCTATTTATTTATTTATTTATTTATTTATTTATTTAGATGAAAGAAATAACCCCCTTCAGCCCCGCCGCCATAGGCTCTTACTCTCTTTTGTGTGCCTGGATTTGGAAATGTCTCTTGCCAGGGTGGCCTTTTTCTTCCATTACCTCAATTATTGAACCTGGTTTGCCAGCCACAATTGTAAACAAAGCCTTAGGCTGCCATCCAACCCACATTTAACTGGGATGAAGTCTTACTGAAGCCACTTGTGATTAGGCACGCCTAGGATTGCCCCTTAAGTAGAGTTAACTCGCTGCCTTTGCTCGGGTTCCTCGTTCGTTGGACTGACGCCCGACCAAGGAACTCTTATTAGAATTATCCTGCGACTTTGAATCGAACGATGAGTTCGTTAATCAATTTAAATCGGATATAAGGGAACGAACAATCGTTCTAAAGACAAACTTGTTATTGGTTTTTAGATGGTGTGGATTTGTGGAGCAGCGGGTATTGGCTTAGGAGAGACATGCCCCCTGTTTAAGATATAAGGTGCTCTTACCAATTACACATTTTTATAAGTACCTGAGATTTTCAAAAGTAGCTTTCGATTAATCTGGACTAAACTAAATGGACCAAACGTTGCAGCCGCGTACCTTAACCTTGCCTATCCTTTTCCTCCCTTTGCCCTCTTATTCTAATTTGAATTAGAACAACTGTCTCTTGCTCCTTGCAGATAAGAAGCAATCAGAGTAAACTGGGGGGAGGGCGTCTCGCCAGATATTTGTACTACCACCACCCATGGGCGTAGCCAGGATTTTTTTGGGGGGCAGGCCTTTTGTTAGGGGGCAGAACCTTAGTTTGCTACATATTTTTTATTGATTTTTATTGATGGGGTGCAGTTGCCCCTCCCCGCCTTGGCTACGCCCATGCCATCACCGCCAATCTGACCTTCCTGCTCCGATCCTCTGTGCTGGCTCTGGTCTCCGGAAGTTCCTGCCGGGCCTTTCATACAGCGCTTTACAAACCAGTGTTTAGCGTGTTAGTCCTGGACCCCAACGTCGTATTTCGCTACGGGGGAAATCGGGGCAAGTCAAACGCCTAAAAATGCATCCTTTAGGGGGCGCTGATGCGACAGAGGACAGGAAACCTAGTTCTGTGCGGAAAATTGAACATCTTTAGAAGATAGGCTTGGTTTACATTGCTCTGGGAGGCTAAGCAATATTGCCCTGGATTTTGCCCTAAAGTAACCGCACTCTTTGATTGCTCAGCTTTGGGGCCAGGATTCTCTCTCTCTCTCTCTCTCTCTCTCTCACACACACACACACACACACAGAGAGAGAGAGAGAGAGAGAGAGAGAGAGAGAGAGAGAGAGGCGCCCTCTTCAGGTGGTTATGTTAAGGCAGGGATGCCAATGCGGTGCCCTCAAGTACCACTATCACTGACCATCAGCCATGCTTGTTGGGGCTGATGGGAACTGTGGATAGTCCAACGTCTGGAGAACACCACCTTGCCTACTCCTGAGTTAAGAAGAATATGCGAGCGAGTATGCAGTGTGGTCTAGAGGTCAGAGTGTTGGACACCTGAGGAACTGGAGTTCAAATCCCATCTCAGCCATTAAAGTCATTGGGTGACCTTGGGCCCGTCACTTACTCTCAGCCTAACCTATCTCACAGGGCTGCTGTGAGGATATAATAATATAATTTTATTATTTATACCCCACCCATCTGGCTGGGTTGCCCCAGCCACTTTGAGGACTTCCGACACATATAAAAAAAAAAAACTTCAAACATTAAAAAAACTTTCCATACAGGACTGCCTTCAGATGTCTTCTAAAAGTTGTGTGGTTGTTTATCTCCTTGACATCTGGTGCGAGGCCGTTTCACGGGGAGAGAGGAGAGCTATTTAACCACCTCGCGCGCTTTCGAGAAAAGGTGGGCGATAAATGGAATAAATAAGTAAATATTTCCCCTTGGCCTCAGCCTTGCAGGCGAGTTCTCCTTAATTGTGAGCATAATTCCACATAGAGAACCTTGGGGTCAGCAGCATCAAGGGAACTAGTGCCTGCCCATCATCAGCGTTCAGATTTTCATGCCTTCCTTCCGACGCAGGCACGCACGCACAGCCATCACCACAAAGGCAATCCTTTTCAAAGAAAGCCCATTCACACGGTCAGCCGCCAGTCGTCACGTGCCGAATGTGATCAAAGGACGACGCGGGTTGGCATGAAAATGCGCCGGTTCCTGATGACTTGGGAAAAATCTCGGGTCTCTGAGGTGACAGAAAAGTTCCTTTCTGCGGGAGTTAGATTTGTGGCAGGTTCCTGGGCCACACACGCAGTTCGAGACGGAGTCCTTGCTCCCATGATGAATATGCATGTGTGAATGAGCCCACCTCGGGGTGTTGGAGGGCAGCCTGTGGGAAAACATGCCGGATTTCGCTAATATGTGCACCTAATATCCCAACGGGCGGGGGGCGGGCATTGCCTTCAATGGATATGAACTTTATCCTCGATGAATCTCAGGTGGTGCGTCTGGGATGATCCCACGCGGTTGGTGGGTTGATCCTGACTTGACATCCAATTCAGGTTGCAGTTCACTGTCTCTCCCATTCCTAGTCGAGCCATTGGCGCTACTCTAGAGCAAGTGACATTGGGACAGCGAGAAGCTTTCCTTTCTGCTCTTGCGAGGGAGAAAACTTGGACGGTCCTCTTTTCTTTCTGGAAAAGGAAGGGGGGGCAGGGCCGGGAGCCGCTAGGTTGTCCGGGCCAGAAGCCCCCTGCCAATTTTCTAACCATCTAGGAACCGACATCGTAGGCGAAACAAGGAGCTCGGCTATGGAAAGGCAGAGGCCCACTCGCCTCTCAGCCCACCCAATTGATAGTCCGCCACTTCGGACAAGCCAGAAAGAAAAATGTTTGGCAAAGTGAAAGGCCGCCGTTGCAGAGCGGAGGAACCCAAAAACAAAGTTTGCAGATAGCTGCGTCCTCCTACCTCCTCCTGAACATTGCCTTAAAACTTCTGGTTGGTCCTGTATGTTGAGCTTGGGACGGGGGCGGCTGTGCCCCCTTTAGAGAGCTGTGTGAGGGGCAAAAATACCCCCCCTTTTAAAAATGGTAATAATAATAATAATAATAATAATAATAATAATAATAATAATAATAATAATAATAATAATAATTAGTACCCCGTCCATCTGACTGGGTTGCCCCAGCCACTCTGGGCGGCTTCCAGCAAATATAAAAACATAAAAGAACGTTAAACATTAAAAAAAAAACAAAAAAAACTTCTCTATACAGAGCTGCCTTCAGATGTGTGATGTCTTCTCATCAACAGAAACACACACACATCCAAGAAAAGCCTATTAGGCAATAATTTAGAATAGCCTCAGTGTATTTTCCCAAACTTTTTGGCCTGTTTTATGAAATCATTTTGAACTGAGAAAGAGAGCGAGAGAGAGAGAGACGCTGAGGGAGCAACTCTCTAGGCTCTACTCGGAAGAAAGTCACACTAAGTCCCATGGGGCTACTCTCAAGTAAGCGTGCATAGGATCGAAGCCCTTGCTCAGTTTTTCTTGGCTTCGTTATACCGAAGAGCGTCAAGCTGACGGAAAGCTTTTCGGCCACTAGATGTCGCTGGTGCAGTTCAAATGAGCCGTGCTTCACCTGCGCTAGCCGAGCACTTGGGGGGGAGTTTTTCCAAAGCTTTGCAGAACATAAGCATTTGATTTGTAACAGATCGCATTATCATTTCCTGAAAAGAAACTTTTTTATTTCAGGTGTGTGTGTGTGTGTGGAGGGATGCTTGTGGCGTGTTTTGAAAGAATTAGACTAGTTTCCTCTCTGCTTCTATGGAAGCTTTGGTTCTGGTTGGTATCCGGGGTCTGATCTCCAGCTTCGCTCTCTTACGGCGCAAACCAATACACGTCCGGCACAAGCCTCAATGGCGCTTACCGCCAGATAAGTGGGTACAGGATTGCAGCCACAAATGAGTAAATTTAATATAAAATAAAAAAAACCAGCATGCGTGGTCTCTTGAAATATTCGCTCCCCTGGTAGGCAGAAAAGAACGATCCGTGCATCCAGGTCCTTTCCAAAGAAACGCGCGCTACTGTGAACGTAAAGAAGAAGGCGAAGACTCCAAAGCTATTGAAACACAACAGGCAAGACCTTCTGCAATTCTCCCCTATGTGAATAAATAATTGGGACCGTGGGGAGTGAAGCTGGAGACCGAGAGCTCAGCAAGCTCGATTCCTTGCCCAAATTTCCGCTGCTTGTGGGTGGGTGGGGACAGCGGGTAGAGGACTCGGGCTCCCTCTAGTCCTAGGAAATGAGGGTTGTGGGGAGGGGGCGCCTGGGAAATCACGTGGGCAGGATGGGAGTTCGAGGAGCCAGGGCTCCCTCCCCCGCCCTCCCTCCCAAAGTGTCCTCCCACCATCACCGACGCCCGCTCTGGCTCCCCCGCCCCTCCTTACCTCCCCACGTTGTTTAGCGTGCCTTGGGACCAAAGGCAAACAGCCGCGAGCCGGTCCTGGGAAAGGCTCCAGTGACGAGGAACATTTTTTTGTTGTGGTGTTAAGTGCTCGGGCATTAGCAGCCCGAACACGTAGAAAAGGGCTAACATCTGCGGTTTAATAAAATGCCGGCAAAAAATTATAGACTTGTTCGTTAAAAACGAGAGCCAAGGGCTTGGCTGATCAGACCCAGCTAGTACGCACAAGCACACAAAAAGGCAGGTTGTCGTTGTTGTTTGGGGGGGGGGGAATGCTTGTTAACAAGGACGCAAGGATTCGAAGAGACATAAAAGGAAGATGTGTTAGTTTAATGCAACAACCGCGTGGTCTTTTTCCTAATTTCGGTCGATTTGGAACGCTCAACTCTCGAAGTTTTCAGATAAAGGCAAACTGTGATGACATGGGAGGCTTTTAAAACAGGTCTTGGACAAAGTGTCTAAAACTTTGGGGATCGCTTTCAGATTTGCACAGAAATGTTCTACCTTCCTCCGCCCCAGTTCCTCTTTGTACAGGTTAATCCACTTTGCCCCCCCCCCCCGCAAATAAAAATTCACCCGCAAGCGAATGAAGCTTAGCACCATCAGAGGACATGCAAATCAATGGGACTTGATATGAAAAGAAGTGAAACCTCTAGGGCCAACCTAAGGTGTTTTATTTGGAAACGTCAAAGATCTTTGGGGGTTTTTTCCAGAAGAGAAATAGGAATTTGTGTTTTAAAAAGACCAGAAACTTTTGCATCCCAGAATTTCGTTAACTTCGAGGGAATCACGCTGAAAGAGCCCATGAAGGAACTTTACCTATAAAACCGTTTAATAACAATAACAATAATAATAATACTATTTGGAAACCCTTCAGAGTTCCAACCCTCCTCTTCTTTTCGCTGAGAAAACCTCAGTTCAGACCAGCTTCCAAATCTTGCAAAATGTGGCTAAAACACTACCTAGTGCTTTTACTTTCCAGATTGCAAATAGAACTAAAGGAGACTCATAGGTACAACCCGGCCACAAGCGAAATAAAATAATTTTCAAGCTGCTTTTGTTTTTGTTACATTCTGCTCCTATACTGTTTTAGTTCTGTGTTCTTATGCTTCCGAATCGCGGGAAATTAAACCGAGTTGCCGTTTTACGGTCAAACATCTCACACCATGAACTATGGGATTTGTAGTTTTTACAAAGACTCTAGAAAAGACAGACCTGCCTAAGAATCTTCCCCAAGTTCACCAACCGAACTATAATTCCCAGAGCTCCTTGAGCGGAATCGTGCCCATCAAAGCGGTAGCGTGGGTGCGGCTTACGTGCATGTGCACCTGTATGCCAGGGGTAACAGGGCTTTGCTAACTCCTCTATGAAATCTGTACTGTATTCGGTCGCCTTTTAAAAATGGGTAAGAACGTCAAGTGCCCGTATGCGCGTAAAAGAGTGTGATGGCGTGATTTAAAGCATCGACACTCAGGGTTTAACCTCCCTTCCCAGCCAGCAGTCCTAAGAGTCGTTAGAACTCCTGAATAAGACCAGAATATCTTTTTCTCCCCCTTCCACCCAAGCAAGTGTTGTTGCTGTCGCTGTTGTTATTAAACTTCGCAGATCCATGCCACAGACATGGGAGGGGCTTCGTACAATCAGATCTGTAGATCACGTCAAGTGTTAACAAACCAAGGCAACTCCAAAGCAAATATTGTGATCATTGTTATTTAGGAGCCCAATTTAAGGAGGAATATTAACATGGATGTGGGGTCCTTCTCGGTGATTGGCTGTAAGGGGGAAAGGATAGGGACCTTTCCCTGTAGGTGGCGTCCTTTAGGTAGTGACTAGCCGAAAGGCGCAGAGGTGTAGTCAAATCATTTCCCTTCCAATACACACCAGAGAGAGAGGGAGACAGAGAGAGGGAGAGACAGAGATTTAGTTGTTACAGAAAGGGCGGAAGGGTGGGTGAAAGTCATCGATCGCTCCCCAGCAAAAGTATGTTTCCCCCTCACGTGGTTACAAATAAAAACTGTTTGAATAAATAAGGTTTTTACCCCCTTCTTCATCCTGAGCATTTTGTTGTCAAAGTGTTAAATGTTCCCGTCATTTTTATTCAAACACTAACATGATTACGGCCAATTATATATTCACCAGTGTTCCTTAGTTTAGAGTAATTGTACTTGTCACTAATAAAACAGACATAATGGATCGCTCCTGCTCTGGATTTTCAAGCAATTTTCTGTAATTTGATTTGAATTATACTTTGTAGCTTTTTTAAAAATATATATTTTCTAATCCTATTCGCTGGGAAATTGCCGCTCCGTTCCTTTTGGGGGGGGGTGTGGAAAGGAACGTACACGTCCCTAACATTTATAAATAGAATTCAGCCCTTGGGGGGGGGATGGGGGGAATGCACCCCCTTTTAAAAAAAAACCTCTCCACCTCACACACTGAGATTTCGAAATCCGAAAGAGAAGCGCACGAACAGGTTTGTTTTTGTTGGGTTCAAGAAAGGAGAGCGAGTAAAAGGCGCAAACAGAAAATATTACATGCCTAATCATATGGGGTGACTATTGTAATGGGTTTGTTGTTCCTCATATTCTTCAAAACATAAGAACATGTCGAGACAGGCAGTTGAGGGCTTCTTTTTAAATATATATTTATCAAGGGAGAAGGGGTATACACACACACTGCTACAGGAAAATATAACGCCAATTACGTTCCTCGAAGCAATTAAGCTAATTATCTACATACTGTTCCTATGTTCTTTTTGGAGTCGATTACACAGGTAACGACCAACAGTGACTTAACTCTCTGGAGGCGGACAGCCTCGATCCAGAGATCCCAGCCCTATGGCTTTGTCGTGGGCATCCGACGTGCCAGCAAGCCAATCCAATGGGCAACTAGGGCATTGTTCCAAGTGGCCTTCTGTGTACTTCAATGGGACTTGCGCGCCCGCCCCCTTTGGCTTGGTCCACTTACAACTATGAACTCTTTAAGTCATGGATTGAGCTAACTATACCCCCCCCCCGCAAAAAAGCAGATTTTTTTTGGGGTGCCGGGTCCATCCGCTTTGCCCGGCCCTAGGAAGACGAGACGCACCATTAAGGCTGCGATCCTATGCATACTTACCTGGGGGTAAGCGCCTTTTGATGCTATACGGCTTACTTCTGAAAGGACACATACATGTTTGGATCTCTTTGTATTACAAACAACACACATACCTGGGTTTTCCCGAAGGCTGGCAAGACCCACCTTCGTAAGACTACCCTGAGAACTCTCTAGGTCCTGGATTCTGAGACTCACAGCTTCCAGCCTTCTTGAAGAAGCCGTCCATAAGTAGGCCAGGGCACCGAGGGCAATTCTTTATTGTTTGTGCCCAGGACCTGGGATTCAGAGGTAGACTTCCTCTGTACCTAGAGGTTCCCTTCCGCACCCATAAACCATGGCTAGGCCCTTCTGCCACAGATTTCTCCAACCCTTTGTTCAAGCCATCCACGCTTCTGGCCCCTGTATCTTTGTTATACAAGCGGGTGGACAAATTACCCTGATGGTCCCTAACATCCACCGTTTTAAGGCGGGGAGGGGGTGGCAGGGGGAGAGAGGTGTCTTCCTGGCAAAGTTTGTATTTTACTACTAAACCATCAGTTTCAGCAGGTGGGAAAGCCCCTCTTCTTCCTCCTCTTCCACTGCGGAAGGATAGAGGCATAACAGGCAATGTACACTGACGTGGACGTCATTAGACACACTGGGCCTTAATGCTGAGTGAGGTTTCTTCCCTTTCTTTACCCAACAGGGAAGTGATGATCTGGGATGGAAACCGATTTTGTACCAACCGAGAGGCGGCCGTCGAATTCGACGGCGCACCGACTCTGCCTGCGTCGATGTTCTGGCTACTCTTTCTGGGAAAGAGACGGAGGTTTCCGCATTGGAAACAGAAACACGCATGTAAACGAAGGGTCCATTTTAACCCCAAGTTAACGTCTGAGCAAGGGTCAGGTGGAGCTAGAACCGTGAGAACGACTCCTTCGCTTCGGGTTTTCACTCATAAATTCCTTCCCTTACCAACCCTTAGGTTCTAAGTCCTCATTTATGAACTGTGGAGCCAGAAAGTGGCTGGAATAATCTTCCCCCTTGCTGCTCTGTCCTAGACGCTCCTATACAGAATTCAGTCCCTCTGAATTAATAAAGACCGACTCCCGACTAAATGCAGACTTAAACGGCGTTCCAACGAATGGGGATAAAAACACGGCGCTTTGCAAAGCGGAGCGGCGACGCTTTCAGCCGGCATCACAACTCCATCTCCGACGCTTTTGCTCCTCAGCCAATTTAATTTAGGGTAGCGTGTTAGTTAGGAGTTGAGGATCGGGTGCAAATTCTCGTGATGAGGTTTCAACACTTAGAACTAGTCAGGCTGTCTCAGAGTTTTGACATCTACAGCTAACGCACCATTTCTCAAAACAAAGGGAGTCAACGAGGAGGACTCCCCCCCCCACACACACGCATACACACATTATTATATATCTCAGTAGGGAAAGCTTAAGCACATACGAGCAGCCTCACTGGAAACAATAGTTCTTACTTCCGAGTAAACATGCACAGGATTGCAATGCGCAATCCTTTTTAAAGTCTTCAGTCATACACCGCCCAACCTTTCTTAGTCCAAAGTTGTGCTAGAACCAGGGAGGCTTATTTTTTAAAAAAAAAGTTTTAAGGGTAAGAAATGAGCGAAATGTAAATGATGTTTTAAATGATTTATACACACTACGCAGAAAGAGAAAAGGGGAGGGAGAGGGAGAAGAAATATCAATACCCCCCAAGGATCGCTTTGTTTTACTTGGGTTTCCCGGGTTACAGGGTAATGTGGTCCTGGAGTTGCACTTTGTAGGAAGATCTCGAAAATAATAATCAATAATGTCCCACCCTCAGTGTCTGTGTTGATGTGCGTGAGAGAAACTGTTGTTATAATTGGCACGCTAAATAAATCCAAATACACAAAGGATTCTGGAGAACTCTGGATCTCTCTTCTCAGGCGTCAGTGCCCGGAAGGAAGGGCAGACTACAGGGACTTTATCCACCACTAGACGTAATGTGTGGCAAAAGAGGGAGGAAAGAAAGTGGAGCGTGGGTGGCGGAGGCGGCGGGGGAGTCTGCAAACTTTCCGTTCTCATCCGTAGGAGGGCAGAAGAACTTCTAGGGCAGACCTTTCCTTTCCTCCCTCCCTCCCGTTCTTGTTTTTTTAAGATTTTTTTCCCCCTTGCAAATTCCAAAGCAAAACAAATCGCATTTCTCCCACTGCGAGGGCGCGAGAGTGGGATTTTTTAAAATTCCATTTTTAAAGTAACATTCAGAAAAGATCAAGCTTTGTGTGTGGAAGTCTTGCTGGAACCGTCCAAGGAAGGAAAAAAGAAAGACAAAAAATAAAAAACTACCTGAACGCCCTCTTTGTTCTAAAGTGCCCAGAACAAGTTCGTTTAACTCTTTGGCATCCTCACCTCCCCGAGGGTGTTCCCACCCGAAGGCAGCCCAGGCCACCCCGAGGCTGGCCCCCAAGCAGAAGCCCCTGGACGGCTTCAGCCTCCCTCCGTCCATCGCCCGAGGCGCGCAAATCGCCTCCTTCCTCTCTTGGCGTCGCCAACCTAGGGCGCCCAAAAAGGGCTTCAGTGAAAGAAATGAAAGCTGGACGAGTGTTGTGTTGTCTTGTTTATCTGCAAGCATAGCGACACTCCGTTGCTTCGGGGCCCGAGCAGCCACAAGCTGAAGGAAAATGGGATCTCCTCTCCCAGTTTTCAAAGCAAGATCAAAACAGGTTAATTCGGAGTTGCTGCACTCCGGAGAGGTGGGGAAAGAACGCTTCGCTCTCGAGGTTCTGCTACTTGGCATGGAGAGGCTTAACCCGCTACAGGAGAGGTCCCTAATGGAGCTGTGCGTCCGCCCCGCCATTTTCGCAACAACTTTTCCTGTACTAGTGCGTCGTCACCATCCTCAGCTCCTGACAACGGAAATTCTGCGGAGCAAGAGAACCGACACCAGAGACAAATGTTTAGAACTGGGCCCCAGTGATTTCCATAAAATTAAATCGGTTTTGGTTATGGATGGGGAAGAAAATAGCCACACCTTATGAGTTGTTGTTGCTGTTGTTTAAAGGGAGGCGTTAGTGTTTGCCAACGATGGAAAATTAAAACTTCGTCTTTCTCATGCTCCAGAAAAGACGGTTTTAAAAAAAGGTTGGGCGAATGCAACTCAATTAGAGATGCCTCCAGATTTGATGCCTTAAAATTATTGTTATCGTTTTCATTGTTATTATCATGAGACACGGTCATCTAATATTTTGGTCATTTTGGATACCAGAGATTTAGAAGGAAACGTTAAAAACTTTTCCCTGAGTGGGTGTGCATTTGCTGACTAGCCACGGTTTGAAGTACAAACTGAACAACTTCAACTTCTTCTTCTTCTTCTTCTTCTTCTTCTTCTTCTTCTTCTTCTTCTTCTTCTTCTTCTTCTTCTTCTTCTTCGGAATAGTTCTCCTTTGTTATGTATATTGCCTCCGGAATCAGTCGGAGGGGGGGCGTTGTGGTTTTGGGGCTTTTTAAGGGTTTTCATAGTGATATCTACCGACCAAAAGTTTGACTGAAATATACTCCATAGGATTCATTTATGGAAAACATTTCACACGATCTATATGACTCTTAGGAGGTGGAGGGCCCAATCCCATAGCAATAACTCGCACAAATAGGTTTGCCATCTACTTTTACTGTTCACAGAACAAAAAATAACAATCTTAAAATGAAAGGGATACAGTTGATCGCCTAATCCCGCCATCTGCTCCGAAACAGGATTTGCCGCGCATTCCCTAGAAATCCTCAAGAAGACGCAGAACTGTACACCAGAGATCCGTGATTCCCATGCCCACAAAACATTTGCCAAAAGAACGCTCACCCTGGAGGGCAGATTTGGCTAGATCTCTTGGCATTAAGTGAAATACACACACAGGAATACACACGCCCGTACATTTGTGTGTGTGTAGGTGTGTGTGTAAATATTTCCTGTTTCTCCTACAACTCTAGAAGGGTCTTTCCCGACCAGGCACGACAGTTACTTGTTTTTTAGGTTTCTAAAAAAATAATAATAAGCAAATAGGAAGCTTCGATCGAAAAACGAATGCTTTAATATTCACACCCTTCGACGTAAATGTTGCGACACCGTGGCGCCCCTCCAGGCAGAGAATTAGCGCGTTGACGCCGTTCTTCGTGGGTAGTAGCTACTGCCTTACATTCCCTCGCTGCCTCGTTAGAATTGCAAGTGAGTTTGCGGAATGCCTTCGTAGGTTCTGGAGCGCGCCCGCCGTGGGAAAGTTTGATCACCCGGTCTCTGTCGCCGCCTCCTCTCCCCACCGCACCCTTCATCTCCCCCACCCCTTCCCTTAACCCTCACAACATCAAGAAACGCGTGTTGAACGTACACACACGCACTTTGACCGCCCCAGTTTTGGGGTGTTCTCTTTTACTAGCGATCCAGACACTTCGAACTCTGCGCCTGGGAGGTTGGAATGGAAGCAACCGGATGGACGGTCGACCCCGGCGCGCGTCTCTCTTCGGAAGAGAGAGCGAGAGAGAGAGCTCTGCGTGACTCGGCAGCTTGCGACGTTCCAATGGATCCGAGACCCAAGCGATGACGCCAGCCAAAGGCATCCTACCCGCCCGCCCCCGCCCTTCCGGAGTCCACGGCTGCAATATTTGCGCGCTTCATTGGGAGTAAGCCAAGGAGTAGCGTCGCGGGGGACTTACTTCCAAGGCAGCGTGCAGAGGACCGGACTCGCAGGAGGACCCAGACCCTATTCCCCTGGTTCGGGATTGCTTCTCCAGAATTGACTCTAGAAACCTCAGCATTTGCGCCCGGCCAGGACTCAGTGTTTAACAGCCAAAAGCAGGCGCGGGGGGGGGGGGGCAGAGATGGGTACTTAGTAGCCAGTGAAGTCAAGTGGTCGGGAAAGGACAAGGAAGGCTGTGGAGCTGAATCCGTCCCCCTAGTTTAGCTCCCAAGAGGGCCGCTCGCGCGGTCTTGGGCGCCGCGTGCGCCGCCGCCTCCTCCTCCTCCATGCCAATGAGCATTAGTCATCCGGTGGGAACTTGGTGTTCCATACAGCGCTAGCATTAGGGGGAGTTTCCCGAAGCCTGCTGGAGAGAAAGTCTGTCTGGTGGGCTACCCCCCCCCCCCAAAAAAAAAAAAACACACCACACACCCTAGAAATGATTTAGAATCTATTCATTCTCAACCCACCCCACCCGCCACCGGTTCCCATTGCCCACGTACCTGCTTGGAGAGAGATGTACAAAGAGTTTCCACCGTCTCTGGAGGCCCTTGGGATCTCGCCAGCGTCTCCTCTCCCTCCTCTGTAGAAGACAATCCGGAGCAAACAGTTCTCAAGCTCCAAGCACACTCTTTCTTTCTTTCTTTCTTTCTTTCTTTCTTTCTTTCTTTCTTTCTTTCTTTCTTTCCATCTCAGCCTAGGCTCTCTCTTCCACCGATTTTTTTTTAATATTATATATATATAGATATACATTAAAAAAAATTTTTTGCTAAGGGTTTCAAGCAAATTTCCTCTTGCCACAATGTTATGATGGAAGGGATGCTGAAATGACAGGCCCCGTAGACGCTTGTCTTCTTAATCATGTGCTTCTCTTAATTTAGTTTCAGCGCCGGGGCTTTGGGTGTGTGTGTGTGTGTGTGTGTGTGTGTGTGTGTGTGTGTGTGTACGCGCGCACCCGTGTGCGCGCCACGAAAGGAGAAGCCGCTGACAACCTGCGGCTTCCTAATGAGTGACGAGGCAGGGCTGCGGCGGCAAAGTAACACTTCCCTGGTGTGAAGACCTCTTACTGGGAAGTTTAGTTCACTACTGTTCTCGCCAACCTAATCGTAGAACCTGTAACCAAAACCCGCAGAAGAAGCCTACAACACGCTAAAGAGGGAAACTTCTAATCACTAGATGTTCGCGCCGTTCCCAGCTGCTAAGGGTGACACCAGAGTTGGCGAGGGAGGCAGGAGACCTCTCTGACAGCAGAGATGGGGGAGACTTTTTTTGGAGGGTGGCGGCACAGTCCTAGCTCTTTCTCTATGTGTGCATCTTGCCGTCGAGAAATCATTCTTTCTTCTCTGTCTAGGTTAATATCTAGCTAACGTCCCCCACCACACTCGTGGCTCCAATCATCCAACTATCTCCTTTGAATTTCCTTTTTCTTTCTACCTCGCTGGCATCTGCCTCTCTCATCTCCGTGCGCGCAACCACCATTCCTTATCCACCTCACCCCCCTCTAGTCCCTACGTTTCTCGGTGTAGTCAAGAGCAAGTTGGGAGGCGAGCTAGCAGGGGCAGAGCGAGGGGTCTCTCCGCCTAGGACCACGTCTAAGCACTAGAAAGCATCTGTTTTGCGTCCAGAAGGTCCCAGGTTCAATCCCCGACATCTCCAGGTAGGACTGGGAGAGGTTCTGTGTCTGAACTGGAGATATTGAGCTGGGTTTGACTTTGTAAAGGAACGTTTGCTATGTTTAGTGTAGTCTCTCGACTCTTCGGATCACCCCAGTGACACCGCAGCTTAGGCTACTCAATGCCTTTAGCAGTGAATTTAAGAAGCCTTCATTGCCTTCGCAAGTTAAAGGCAATGGAATCCCATCGTCTAACGCCTATCTTGACCCAGGGCAGGCTCCGTCACCCTTGGGGAGCCCCCCATACTAACAGTTTGCAAAGCTGTCTGCTTACACATTGTACATTTTAAAAACACTGTTGTCCCCAAATATTTTTGGGAACTGTAGTTTGTTAAGGGGTTGGGGCAGGGCTTTTTTCCAGCGGGAACTTGCCAGAACTCCGTTTTGGCACCTCTCAGTTGGGCGCCATTGCCATTATAAGAGAACAAGGGAGGCATTCATGGTGAGTTCCGGCACCTCTTTTTTTTCTAGAAAAATAGCACTGGTTTAGGGAATTGTTAGTCTGTTATGGGTAAGCTACAGTTCCCAGGATTCTTGAGGGGAAACAAGGAACTTTAGGTGCATGGCGTACAAGGCCCACTGAATTCCATGGGACTTGCTTCTGAGTTCTGTATAGGATCGCGCTGTCAAGCAGAGCAATGACGCTGTCTCATCATACTTTCGAATCAATTTAGTGTAGATAAGGTGATTGGTTTTCTGAAGACCTGGCCCTCCAGATTCATTTTTATTTCACCAAGATCGTGTGTGAAGAACCCTGGAAGCTAGTAGAGGGGGTTGGGAGAACTGTGTGGGGATTTCAATCCATGACCTGTTGTTGTTGTTTAGTCGTTTAGTTGTGTCCGACTCTTCATGACCCCATGGACCAGAGCACACCAGGCACTCCTGTCTTCCACTGCCTCCCGCAGTTTGATCAAACTCATGCGGGTAGCTTCAAGAACACCATCCAGCCATCTCATCCTCTGTCGTTCCCTTCTCCTTGTGCCCTCCATCTTTCCCAACATCAGGGTCTTTTCCAGGGAGTCTTCTCTTCTCATGAGGTGGCCAAAGTCTTGGAGCCTCAGCTTCAGGATCTGTCCTTCCAGTGAGCACTCAGGGCTGATTTCCTTAAGAATGGATACGTTTGATCTTCTTGCAGTCCATGGGATTCTCAAGAGTCTCCTCCAGCACCATAATTCAAAAGCATCAATTCTTTGGCGATCAGCCTTCTTTATGGTCCAGCTCTCACTTGCATACATCACTACTGGGAAAACCATAGCTTTTACTATACGGACCTTTGTTGGCAAGGTGATGTCTCTACTTTTTAAGATGCTGTCTAGGTTCCTACTAATTGCAAAGTGGGTTTTGCTTCCCTTTGGACCATAATAAGCAGGCGCACGGAGTTGTCTCCGTTCCAGAAAATCAATATGGGCAGCTGAAGGGACGAATCTGTGTCTCCAAGAGTTAAGGGCGGGGGCAGTTGTAGCCTTTTCTATTGCTTTCTTCTACCAGCCATGTTCGTTTGCTTCGGATCAAGCATCTGCTATGTCGTTCTTCTTCACAGGCACATTCTCAAGCTTGACGGGAAAGTCTCTTTTCTAGACTACCCCAAAGAGGCTGCAGATTCTAGAGCTGCGCTCTGCATCTCTCATCTAGAGCGAAGAGCCATACAACCTCCAGACGTCTTAAACCTGGAAGGGTGAATCTGTGGCCTTCCAGTTGCTGTTGGACTACAACTCCCACTATCCCTGAGCATTGGCCTCGCAGGCCAGGACTTGATGGGAGATGGAGTCCAGCAACATCAGGAGGCCCATTGGTTCCCCAATACCCGATACTAAAACCTCCACAGCCTTCCATCGGCTGTGGGACACAGATGCACTTCTGGTTGGGTTAGGAGGACACACACTAATGCCGTATTTGGTGGGAATTTTGTTGTTGTTCCTCTTAGTTCTTTGCAATGAAAGAGGGCGCGCAAAATAGCAGGCAAGGAGCATAGCAACCAATCTTAGGGCTCCATTGCTTTTAAATGAGAAAGACTTAAAGGGCCGGTTCGAGTCGCTCATTGAAATCGATGTGACTTAGACAGCTCAGTCATGTAAGAAGTGAGCCCCTTTGAGTTCAGTGCTTAAGTAGTTACAGGATTGCAGCGCCAGGGTGCTTGACTTTAGCTCCCATCGCCTCCCAAAATAATGCGAATTAATAATTCCTGCTGCATGTTAAACACTCTGAGCGATGAAAGGACGAGGGCTGTCTTTGTACCTTTTCGACTCATGTATAATAAAGACCAAAATTGGGGCGGGGGAAGGAGTCCTCATCCTTCCTGGTGTTTGCGACTGGGCAGCAGCCAGAGGAGTGATCCTTGGTTTAGCCCAGATTTATCAACCCCTGCACCTGTGACGCGAGGCTTTCCCATTTAGTTGGTGGGTGAGTCTTGGCGTCACAGCCATTCGCCTGTGACTGGCGTGCGTGATCAGTGGGAAATAAAACAGGCATTGTAGCATCGCAACCTCAGAGTCGTGGCTGGGGAAGGGGACCTTTGGGAAAGGGCTCCTGCTCTCTTTCCGGAAAGAGAAATCCACTAGGCTGGCCACTAGGCTAAGCTGACGAGATTCCTGCTTGTATAGACTTTCGCTCCATTCGGCGCCCGATCCAGAGGGCAGTTAAGGATGGCGCACAAATAGAGTAAAAAAATTGGGGGGGGGGGCGTTGAACCTCAATTGAAATCCGACCTCTTGACTTTCATTTTTTCGTTCTGGAGAGGTGGGGGACAGTTGATAGGTCATCTATTTAATGTCCATAATTTTGGAACAAAAGGGATTTAACTTGTCAAACTTTGACCAAGGAATAACTACTGTGGGCCGGCGGGGGCGTTCTGCTACTGTCTTTGTTTGTTTGCTTTTCTTTTGTGTGTTTTCCCTGCTTCATTTTCACGCCGGATCCCAAGGCAGTGTAAACGCAGCTCTGACCTAAGGAACACCTCGGAGCATTAAATTTTCATCAGGCGATGTAGTGTTACAATAAACAAACTTTCTCCTTCCGTTCTGTTGCAGAGCAGGGGCTTTGTTGGAGGGGGGGGACCATTCCATGTTAACAAACAATGCCCACGTCGGGCACTTTGTGTATTAAATGGATCAAAGAGCTTTGATAAGGCACAATGGCCCCGATTGTCAAGACCTGATTGAGTTAATATCATATCAGCAAATTCGACAGCCAAAGGAATCGGTTGCTCCTCTTTGTGTTCCACAACCAGCGCAGATTACAAATTTTAATGATCCGAAAATGTTTGGTATACAAAATCATGCTTATTTCAGTATTAGCAAAAACACAAGAATTTTTGCAACACAAACACCCAGCTGTGTCTATTTTAAAAGCAGTTCAATGACAGCTTGCACTTATGAGCATGCAATCAGCTAATTTCGCTTTTTTCCCCCTTCTGTGTTAATCAACACTTTCCTTCCTGCATATCATATAGTATCGTTGCTCCACATCAGTAAATGTTTACCTAAGCTGTCCTTTCTCCAGAATTCGATTTCAGAAGGGAAAAGGCGATTCAGGGGGAAACCGTGGTTTAAAAAAGCACAAAAAATGGTGCACCAACTACCATAGAGTAGTTGGTAGGAATAATAATAATAATAATAATAATAATAATAATAATAATCTAACTTTAAGACAGTCCTGCAACAAATAGTTGGTTCCAGCGTAGTGCTGTATGTTATTGAGCAAATAATATATTATATTTTGGAAAATGCAATCCCTTACTCCTTTTGGGGGGTTGTTTTGGTTGCTTATAATCCCTTTCATCTTTCCCACACCTCCCCCAGCCCACTAACAACTGCCTTTTGCGAGGTAGTGTATATAAATGCTAGTGAGGCAAGGTCATTCGAGGTTACCCCAACCCACAAAGGTCACGGCATCTCCCAACTGATAGGGTTGTTCCTACTCCCCCTCCCTCTTAATGTTGGGATCGACCACCACCCCTTTTAAGATATTCCGTGGTATGTATATCTTTTTAAAAATCGCAATCACTCTGCATTTGCAACAATGTACGTGGAAAGTACTGGTGGTGTGATGTGGATTAAACAGAAACTAATGGGACAACTTTGCTTTAAATTTGATCCGGATATTCCCCGCAACGCCCACCCCTGCTGACATTTTGCTCTCTGATTTTTGGTCGTCCCCCCGCACGACTCATGCAGCAAAAGGCTGCATGTCTCGCGCCTGCAGAATGGAGAGGATTTAATATGGATGAGTAACAATGAATTATCGTCCGCAGGAAATCCTCGCCGAAAGCTCTCCTCTTTCCGTTTCTATTAACTAAAAAAAAAAAAAGTGGGGGAGGGGCTGGGACCAAATCGCGGGACAAAAGTAGCCCCTTTATCTCCCACCCCCATCACCTAGCTGGTCTTTATTTCCTCCCCTCCCCCTCCAGAAACCCATTCCCACCAAGAATAAAAACAGCAAAATAAAAAAGAGAGCAGGAAGATCCCAGAAAAATACAAACAAAAACCGATGCACGGCATTTGGCATATATTCGTTTCCGTTTCCACTGCGGAAGACAGATCATACACAGTTGGAATTATTTTTCTGGCTTAAATTAAAACGCATTTTGTGCTCCTGAGAGGTTCCCAAACTGGCTCCTAGCTCGTATTTTAAAAGAAACACCTGAGGTTCTGCTCGCTTCTCGTAAAGCAAGCCCCGGTTGCACAAAGCGGATCTCAGTCCCGGGTAAACCTGCACAGGACCCGTCCGCGATGGCGGGAGCTGAGGTTAAGTCGGTCCAATTCCCCCGGTGGGCAGAAAGCGACCGGGAGTCCCTGGAAAGCGGCCCGAGAGCCGAGGCCGCAAAGCCTTATCAGCCGGCCGGTCGCCCGCCCCACCTGGCGCCTTCCCTGCGAGGAAACATGCACAGGACCCGGGGGCGAGAGGGAGCGCGCGCGAGGATCCGCGGGTGAGAAATCACAGCGCAGCAGAGGCAAGATTCGCGGGTGGGGAGGAGGGCGGAGAGGGTTGTAGGAGGAATGGGGGGGGGAGAGGAAACAAAGATAGATTACCTTGAGTGCATTTGCTATTATTATTTTTATTTATGGCCTTTTGACCCCCGTGACTGCGGAAAGGACAAACAAAAACCCAAGGAAATCCCGAAGCGCCCGCCGTTCTCTCTAGACGTCGTTCATCCTCTCTTTCCCTGGCTGTCCGTCCGTCCTCAGTTCCGCTTCCGAGACAGGCCGACGCCAGGAGGAGCGCAGGGCCTTCCCCGCGCCCTCACAAGTCCACTCTCCCTCCGGAACCGCCTCCAGGACAGCCGCCTTTGCCCTCGCCCGCCCTGGCCGGCCCTCCCTCTTCCGGTATTTCAGGCGCAAAACAAGCCAAGGAGACCCAACTCGGAACGAATCCCTCTTGGAAGCAGGAGGCCTTTCCCGCTTCTGCCGCCGCCCTCCCCTCCCTCCACAATCCCAACATCCCATAAAGCGGCTCCCCCGTGAGGAAGAAAACACCACGACGAGCCACTGAAGAAGCCAGAGACGGAGGGAGCGCGAGAGAGAGAGGCCTACAAAATCCTGCCTCAGCCAAGGCACCACGGCGGTGGGCTTGCGCAAAGTAGTGCCTCTTTCCCCCTCAGCCACCATTTCCTCTTCCCTCCTCTCTCTCTGCTCCCCTGACAGGAAATAAAATAAATAAATATTTTTAAAAAGAAAGCGTGTCAGAATAGATACCTATCACACCCAGTCATACATAGACACCTATAGACACAGACATCTATATATATACATATACATACACAGAAAGACATATACACATACATATATGGAGAGAGTGGTTTTTATGAGGAAACGTGTGTGTGGATTTGGGGGTGGGGTGTTGCCAAGGAGGGGGAGTGGGATTCAGAGGAGGGGAAAGGTAAGCTGCCGCGGTGATGCGCCTGCCCCCTTTGGTATCCCTGCGCTGCCGTCAGGGCTGCGAAAGGGTGAAAGGGAGGCGGCGAAAGAGAGAAAGCGCGAGGGGAAGAGGAGGAGAAAGCGCGCCGCCGATTGGCCGGCCGCAGGGGAGACGTTCCTGTACGCCGCGCGCTCTGATTGGGCGGCCGGTGGGAAAGGTTAAACCAAAAAATTTTTTACAGCCCTAGTGTGTGTCTGTAGCTCTGAAATTAATTGTAGCTAAAGCTGTCTCGGCTGCTCTGATCCACGGCCCCGGCTGCCGGTTTCCCCCCCGCCCTCCCTTGCTCGGGTGGACTAGGGGGGCTCCAGGCACCATGAAGTAGTTTTGGACAGAGGGGACTCGGGGTTCCGTTTTTTTCAAGGGGGGCGACCATCTTTTCCTCCCCTTTGGAAAGCCCCCTTTTTACCCTTTCTTTTTCCTCGAGGGGGGGAAACCTTTCCGCGCCCCCCTTTCCTCCCCCACCCGCCCGTTGCCTTGGCTTTCCTTGCCTGGCTGCTGGGTCCCTCATCTCTTTTTTTCCTTCCTTTTCCCCGACTGCTCCTGCGTCCTTGCTACATGCCTTGCCAAGCACGGGAGCTGGTGGTGCAAGTGCCTGGCTGCTGCTGCTGCTACTGCTGCTCCCGCTGCCTCGCTCCTGCTGCTGCTGCCCATCGCTGCTCCTCATCAGCCTCCAGCCTTCCTGGACGGACCGAGCAGCGCCCCCCATCATCATCACCAGCTCCTGCGGCCACCACCACCTCTTCCTGCCGGCTGTGCAACTTTCCCCCTCCGCCTAGAGTGTGATGTTGGACATGGGCGATAGGAAGGAAGTGAAAATGCTGCCCAAGTCGTCCTTCAGCATCAACAGCCTGGTCCCCGAAGCCGTCCAGAGCGACAACAACCACAGCCACCACCACCACAACAACCACCACCCGCACCACCACCACCATCACCACCACCACCACCACCATCACGGCCAGCAGCAGCAGCAGCAGCAGCCGCCCCAGAGGGCGACCCCGGATGAGGACGACGACGAGGAAGAGAAGAACCAGCTCCTGCTGCAGCCCCCCGGGGTGGGGGTCGGCGTGGCGGCCGCCGCCGCCGCCTCTGGCGCCGCCGCCACCTCTGGCCCCATGGAGGTATCCAAGGGGGACCTCTTGGGCGGCAAAGGGGAGCCCGGCTCTGCAGGCGAGCTGGACGACAGCAAGGAGAAAGGAGCGGCGTCCGAGGAGAAAAAGGGCCCGTCCGAAGGGGCCAAGGACGGCGGCAGCGACGGCGGGGGCAAGGAAGGCGAGAAGAAGAACGGCAAGTACGAGAAGCCGCCGTTCAGCTATAACGCGCTCATCATGATGGCCATCCGGCAGAGCCCCGAGAAGCGCCTGACCCTCAACGGCATCTACGAGTTCATCATGAAGAACTTCCCTTACTATCGGGAGAACAAGCAGGGCTGGCAGAACTCCATCCGCCACAACCTCTCCCTGAATAAGTGCTTCGTCAAGGTGCCCCGGCACTACGACGACCCTGGCAAAGGCAACTACTGGATGTTAGACCCTTCCAGCGACGACGTCTTCATCGGAGGCACCACGGGCAAGCTCCGGCGGCGCTCCACCACCTCGCGGGCCAAGCTGGCCTTCAAGCGGGGCGCCCGCCTCACCTCCACCGGCCTGACCTTCATGGACAGGGCGGGCTCCTTGTACTGGCCCATGTCGCCTTTCCTGTCCCTCCACCACCCGCGGGCCAGCAGCACTTTGAGCTACAACGGGACCACGTCGGCTTACCCCAGCCACCCCATGCCCTACAGCTCCGTCTTGACTCAGAACTCCTTGGGAAACAACCACTCCTTTTCCACGTCCAACGGCCTGAGCGTGGATAGACTCGTCAACGGCGAGATCCCCTACGCCACCCACCACCTCACGGCCGCTGCGCTGGCCGCCTCGGTGCCCTGCGGCTTGTCGGTGCCCTGCTCCGGCACCTATTCCCTCAACCCCTGCTCCGTCAACCTTCTGGCGGCAGGACAGACCAGTTACTTTTTCCCCCACGTCCCGCACCCGTCCATGACTTCGCAGAGCAGCACCTCGATGACGGGGCGGGCCGCCTCGTCGTCCACTTCGCCGCAGGCGCCCTCCACTCTCCCCTGCGAGTCCCTCAGACCGTCCTTGCCCAGTTTTACCACGGGACTGTCGGGTGGACTTTCTGATTATTTCACACATCAAAATCAGGGTTCTTCCTCCAACCCGTTAATACATTAACCTCCAAGGGGAAGTCAAGAGACTGTAAGTGAACATTTTACACACCTTTACCTTGTAAATGCTAATGGAGCGAGAGAGAGAGAGCGAGAGCGAGAGAACGAGCGAGCGAGCGAGAGACTTAAAAAATGAGCAAAACAGAAAGGAGGAAAAAAAATACTCACCCAGGAAAAAAAAAAGTCCAGGTATTTTTTATTAAGTTTCTTCCCCCATACCCTCTAACCCCCATTTTCTGTACGTTTGTTCAAGTCTTTAGGGTCGTTTCTTATTCCAACCAAGCGAGGCGAGTCAGCAAATGTGCAAAAATAATAATAATGATAATAAAATCAGAAGGTTACATTGTAGACGATGCAGTTTCGGGAAGGGTTTAAATAAATAAATAATATTAATAATAAGATAGTAGAAGGTATATCTAAACTAGTGACTGCTTTTTTGGCCGTTTGGACTCCGCTTTGACACCGGTGTGTTGGGGTCGTTGTTTTTTCCCCTCCTCACGCCGACCCACCAGATTTTCCATGTTTGCAGTATTATAAGTTATCATGGATGTGATGGTGGGTGCAGACCATGAGAGTAAAATTAAAATTTAATCATGATGATAATAAATTGATGAACGCCACGATGCAAAGTGTCATTTGCGTGGTGGAAGCAGAACAATTAGGCAGAGAAACTCAATAATTGCATTTTGGCCCTGGATTCTTTTGTTCTCTACTCCCTCCCCTTTTAAAAAAGAGCCAATTTTCTCCCCCTCCCTTTTTTGTTTTCCTTTTGTTTACTTTTAGACCAAAGATTGGGTTTTTAGAAAATGCACTCAGTGTACGAAATGGTTTTTTTAAAAATAAAATAAAATACAGCAAATCAGAACAAGAAGGATATCATTTCAGTTTTGCAGCACTGCCCGTTCAAATGAATCCGAGGGGACAAAAATTCATGAATTGCCTTCAGTTTGTGTTGTGTATATTTTGATGTATGTGGTCACTAACAGGTCACCTTTATTTTTTTTTAAATGTAGTGAAATGTTAATACCTATTGTACTTATAGGTAAACCTTGCAAATATGTAACCTGTGTTGCGCAAATGCCGCATAAATTTGAGTGATTGTTAATGTCGTCTTAAAAAAAAAATCTTGATTGTGATACTGTGGTCATATGCCCGTGTTTGTCACTTACAAAAAAAATGTTTACTATGAACACACAGAAATAAAAAATAGGCTAAATTCATATATACTCGATAGTTTTTTTGTCTTTTTTAAATCAAGAAGTTTTAGCATCCAAAGGACTTTTAAAACAATAGGAAACCGAAGCTGACCCATAATGTTAGGCCCCACCTCTCAATTACTCCATCTGCCACAATACCCGAGAGCAAATCTGGAGTTTAATGTTTAAGAGAACTGAAGAACTTCCCCTTTAGTTCCGCTTTCAGAATCTGACCCAATAAGAATAAAATACTCGTAGGTGTGTGAGAGTGGTGTTTTTTAAAAAATGGAAAATTTGGCACATGTTGCCTTGAAAACATACTTGATTACTGTTCTATGAGGGAGGGTTTTCGATAGTTTGTGTTGTGCTCTTTTGCGTTTGACTTATTCTTGGAAGGGTTAGTGGTGTAGCAATGCTGGGTTATTATTTAACAACAACATTTGCATGGTCAATTGAATGCGTGCAAGCTTTAATTCCACTCCTGGCCGTTTGCATTTCTATTTCAAAGAGTCCAACAAACCGCTCCAAAGCACATTGCCTTGGAAGCCCTTGACTTTTAAGAGCCTCATTCCTCAACGTATTTGCCCGAAAGTAAGTGCAACGGCCAGGCCTACATCCGAGTAAACGTGTTTTGGATGGGGCTGTGAGTTTCAGGAGTGGGGTGGCGGGTAGGAAGATGGCCTTCCCTCCCCCTTTCTTTTCTATGTGCTTGTGAATGTGTGCCTAAGTTACGGGTGCTCTGCGAGTGCGTAGCTCCACAAACAGCTCTCGCTGCTTCATTTTCTTGTGTTTTCAAAAGCGGGGGGCTGCTTGCCATATATATATATCCTGGAAAAAAGTATATTTGTCGCCCCCCCCCTTCCATTTAAAAATGAACTGCACTCGCGTGCGCCCAAGTTTTGATGGAAGGAATCGCTGGAGGAAATGAAGGGTAGGGAAGGAATACAGCAATGATGTCATGGGTTCTGAGGTGATGTGCAGAATTTGCCCTTTGACGAAGTGCACTGCACTGGAATATATATACATATATATATATGATAGAAGGATAGATAGAGATAGAGTTCTACTGAAGCCCAAGTGTCTGTTTGACGTAAGGAGCTTAAGTTTTCTTACTGCCTGGCCGTTCCGTTTGCTTTTCGCTTTGGGCTGAAGGGGTGGCGTGGCAGCGAAGGTTGGGGGGCTTTTTGTGTGTGTGTTTTTTTAAGGCATCCGGTTTGGGGAAGAATTTCGGGAGAAGGAGGGCAGCGATTCTTGCCAATCGCTTCAGAAAACCCGGTGCAGAGGGTTTCTCGGCTAATTGGATCCCGCAGCGAGTCCTTAGAGGACAAGTTGTTCATTTGTTACAATTGTGTAGTCGGCAAGGGGTTCGGCAGTAATGCAATAAGCCGGCTCCCTGCTCACAATGGGGGGATGAAAAATAATCTCTTTGCTGGAGATGCTATCGCCAAACGCTTTAAAGAGGATCTCTCTCTCTCTCTCTCTCTCTCTCTCTCTCTCTCTCTCTCTCTCTCTCTCAAAAAGGAGTTCTCCTCCCCCCAGAAGGAAAAAGGAGAGAGAGAGAGGAATCGGGGAATACTTTAGGCGAAGGATAGGAGAAAATGTTGACATTGCTGGGAAACAAGGGGGAGGTAGGGGGTTGCTGAAGAGTTGATGTTATTCACGAAGGAAAGAGGGATGGAGTGATTAAGGAGTAGAATTAGGGGTGTATGTGAGTGTAGGGGAAACCTGAGGAAACCTAGCCACCCCCAAGTTCTCCTAACTCTGTAAAGAAAGTGACTTGGCTGAGGTGAAAGTCGCAAAGGACGCTCTCTTGACGTGCCTGACTCCAGCCTCGGGTTATGGGGAATCGTTTGCAAAGCCGGAAATCACAGAAATGTTGGGCGACAATTAAAAAAACAAATATCCTGAGGTTAAAAAAAGAGAGAGGGTTTTTTTGGAGGGGGGAGTTGCAGGAACAGGTTATTTTGAAGACTTCCGATAATAATAATAATAATAATAATAATAATAATAATAATAATAATAATAATAATAATAATAATAATCTGTGCCGATTCCAACATGGAGTCTGTATCCTTTGCCAAAGCCGAGCAAACGAGGAGAGGCGTCTGGTGGTGCAGCTGACAAAGGGGCCGATGTATTATTTAACACTTGCCATGGGTTGCATATTGTGGGGAATCCAGCAGCAGGAATTAAACCTGCTATTTGCAGTGGCACTGGGAAAACAAAAACAAAAAAAACAAAAAAGACGGGCGGGGGAGGAATCCAAACTCTGACCCGATCCTGCATTGGAAGTGTGTAGACGTGGGGACAGCAGGGGGCTTGGTGATGGCATATGGTAGGTTCCAGATTTGCAAGCTTAATAGAAGGTATAGGGGTTCCCCACACCCCCTCAAAAAGCCTTAACTAACTAAACTTGATGCATGGTCATTCCTGAAGAAAAAGAGGTTGTGTGTCTCTCTCTTTGTGTGTGTGAAAGTGTGTGTCTGCGTAAGTTCCCCCTCAAAGGTGTAAACAGGCACTTGGCGTTTGCAACTCCGGGTTTCTGTCACGGGCTGGCTGCACCTTGAGGCGCTCAGGTGATTCCTCCTCACTTTTTTTTTTTACTCCAGGTGGAGGTAGGGAGGGTCACGGCAGAAGAGAAGAGGCGTCTCCTCTGATCTGCCAACTCCCGAGATTGCCTTTTGTTTTGATTACGGGGTTGTACACCGCTTCGGGTGCCATCGCGAGACCTGGGGTGTGTGTATGTGTGCGTGCTGTATATAAATCGGAAAGAGAGCAAGGCAGAGAAATAGCTCTCCTGTAGTTATATCATCCAGGCGTTCATTTATTTACTTTTACCTGGAAAGGCGGCGCTTCTTTTTGCTCTGTTTTTTCGGATCAATCGCTACAATGACCATTCAAGTCCTCCTGTACATATGTTAGTGTGTATCCCAAAGCCATCAATACTCTGGCCCTCATTTCATTTACTTCTGTCTCTCAGCAGATGGGCCACACCATTTTGCTTTCTCATGCACTTCTCCTGGTTTGCCAAGGAACTGAATGCTTGATGGTTACCACTTCAAGGTCTGGACATTACTTCCTTAAAGTTTTCACTTGTGAAATCCTGACGGATTGATTACTATCACTCCACCATCATGTCCGAATAATAATAATAATAATAATAATAATAATAATAATAATAATAATAATAATAGATATCCAACAAAGTCATACTTAGAGTAGACCCACTGAAATCAACCGACTTAAGTTACATTGAGTATAGCTAACGTTGGGTATCACCCCGTGATAATATCCTGGCGCTCTAGGCAACTTTTAAATTTAGCGTTTCTATATCCTTCAAGGCATGTTGGTAGAAAATACACTTTTTTCACTCCACGTGTATGTTTGGTTTTTTTTTAATTTTAAAAATACATTTATTCGTCGGTGGTTCTTTGGTTTAAATTTTGGGACTGTTTGAAAGGGAACGAGGGGTGGCAACAAATGCGCCAGCCTATAAAGGAAATATTGGATCGTAAAAGAACTCAGTAACAATACATTCCACGGACATACTTAATTTTTTGGAAGCCGCCCAGAGTGGCTGGGGTAACCCAGTCAGATGGGCGGCATAACAACAACAACAACAACAACAATAATTAATAATAATAATAATATGTCAAACGCCGTTCATACCTAAAATTCTCCCTAGAAAGTTCTTTTAGGGACATTTTTACTTGCGGAGAAGTTGGCACCGAAAACAGAGAGGCTCTCTTCTCACTATCAAAATAATCATAAGAAAACATTAGGCTTGGCCTGTCAGAAAGAGATCTGATTTGGCCCTAGAGAAAGAAGGGTGCCGGAGAGCGGCGTTCTGAGGCCTTGGGACTCAGGCAAGCACGCTTTTCCTGGGACTGATCGCATCGCACCGTCTGCATCAAACCCGGTGGAGCTCAAAGCTGTCCATGAGAGATTGATATAGATTTTCGAGGAACCCTCCCATTTTGTTTTAGTCTGAGAATCTGTGCTCTTGTTCAACCTTTATGGGATTGTAATTGCCGAAATTGACCTTCAGATGCCCCCTTTCCTCCTCCCTCTTTTTTTTTTTGTTAATAGTGAGCTTCGGTAACTTTAATCCACTCCTTTGTCAAACAGAACTCACCTGGCGTTTACACGGGAGCTATCTGAGTAGGGAGGAAGTTTAGGACAGGAAATTCCACGCTATGTCACACCAGCCCTGTCGTTTGTGCCAGGACGGGAATATAACTAGGATCCCCCTTTCTTTCCCTTCATTTTTTCTAAAATGATGAACTTCTCATATTCATATTTGCATGTGAATGAAGGCATCCCCCCCGCTGTATATTTTTGCAGTGGCTCCCGGGGCAGGTTCCCGTGCCTTAAGCTCAGCTCCTCTAGATTGGAGGCTGTGATGTCCTCGTATGGTGAAGGCGACTTGGTGCGGAAGCCATGGAAGATCCAGCGAGATGTTCTCCAGCCAGAGGCCCGTTGGGTTCAGGTGGTGGTGGTTATGGGGGTGGGGAAGAGGGTCTAGTGCAGGAGGCCTCTGCGGTGGGATCCCTGCGTCAAAAAAGTGGCGGAGCTCTTGGGTTAGCCAGAGGTGAAGGTGAAGATCATTAGAGGGTGTTTTTTAAGGGTTGGCTGGCTGTGGCTCTTTTGGCTGGCTTTGGGTGATCGTGCCCAGAGGGCGGAGTTGCTGCGATTTCCTACCTCTCAGCGGAGAACCTGCCCTCTCGACTCTACGGCAGAAGGACGGGACCTTCTGGGAAGGAAAACAGCTGGACGAAGGATCTCAGCGAGCCATCCTGGCAGCAGTAGCAGCAGCAGCAGCAGCAGCAGGGTAGGTGAAGTTCAAGCCAGCCAGCCCCCATTCCGCCTTCTCCCTAAGGGGGGTGAGGGGTTCAGGAGAAGAGAGATGGGAAAGCTTCTGTCTATATCCATTCTTCGGCCTTCACCCGGGAAAAATAAATAAATCAAATATTATGAATTCTCTCTCCCTCTCTACCTCCATTTCGATCTGTAAATTTGGACGGGCCAAGAATTGGATCGTCTTTTCTACACCGCACAATCCCCCACAATAGCAAGCCCCCCTTCTCTATTCGTTCTTCTTCAGTTTTATTTATATTTATTTGTTATTTTAAGAGTCATGACCTGGGTAAAATGTATCCTGCTTTCTTCCATTGAAACACTGTAGACCTTTGACAACTGGCGAGGAGAAGGAAGACTTTGCCTGCTTTTCAAAGGGGGAGACTCGAGCGACAAAGAGCCAAGGTGACGAAAAGCCAAGACGATTGCGCCGCTGAGAGAGCCTTTGTTTGCCTTTTGAAGCGGGTGGGAAGAATTACCTGCGGCGGAAAGGAAGAAGGAGCCCAAGGAATCCGACCTGCTTGGTCGCCGCCGCCGCCGCCGCCTTCTTCCTTCGGCCCTTTTCGAACTGGTGAGTGCACCTTTGCTCTCTCCTAAACTTCACAGAGCGCTGTTTATATTTCTTTTGGGGTTGCTGCTTGTTTTAATTGCCAGTTTCTCTTTCTTTCATTCATTTGTCTAAACACAGATTCACGATTTAGAAATAGAAGGGTTTTTTTTAAAGGAGTTTTTTGCAATTTCTATCTCTCTCCCCCCCACCCACCTTTTTGCTCTAATTTTAATGCGATACCGTGTTCAGGTGTCACATGTGCCTAAATAATTGTGGGTTTCCTAAATATATATTGATAGGACCCAGCCAAACTTAAGAACCCTTTAAGGCCCATTGATCGCTCCAGCATGAATGCTGCCGCCTCCCATTGAAAACAATGAGATATTAAGTTCCTACGTTTGGTTTGAAAGCGCCTGTGGTCTCTCTCTCTCTCTCTCTTTCTCTCTCTCTGTATATATACATCTGTGTGTATCTATTTATGCAGATCATTTTTTAAAAATTATTTTAATGAGGTTTTCTCAAGACAGCTTCCTTGTCTGCACTGCTTTCATTATGCAAAACGCTTTACTATCAGTGCAATCCTATGCAGATTAACTCATAAATAAATTGAACTGCATCAGTCGCTCTCTTTAGGAAGCGTGCTCAGAATTGTCCAGTGGCTCCCTATTTCATATTTAAGATAAAGAAAAAGTGTCGCCAGCAACATTTAAGAAAGGAAAAGCGATTTATGTAAAGGTTGCAAAAAAAAAAAAAAATAAGGAAAGGGATTATTATTCCTGGATATTGTACTGAGATGAGAAATTAACTGGAGTACTACAAGATAAACTTTTGAAACGGCTCTGGTGTCAAATTTCGGCGTGCTCCTCTTTAAGTGCTTCTATGCAGTTTCAGGACTTATTTGTGCTCGAAACTTTTCAGTCTTCCACACGAGCCCAATCCAGCCAAAGTGAAGCATCCCGAAATCGTTTGGCTGTGGGTTCGGGAGACTCGTTCGCGTGCTTTCAATTCTTTCCCAAGCGAAATCACTGAGCTTTAAGCTTAATTTTAGCTGGATCGCGCGGCCCATATTTCTTTGAAGGAGACCCTCATAAGTCGATGGAGTGAACGTCCAGTAAAGGCTGCCACTCCAAGTCTTGTGTATTTAACTCCTAGGGACAGATATGAGACTTCTGTGTCGCTCCTACTGGAAGGAACGAAGGGACGCTTGAGACGCAGTTTTCCTACGCATGCTTATTTGAGAACAGGATGCATTTAGGAATGGGCCTAAGTCTGAAATCTTACGCACACTTTCCGGAGCGTTAGTCCCGCTAGACATGATGGAGATTTCAAGCTTCCATGTTAAAGAATTGCAGTGGGCGAGATATCTGTATTTGCCTACATTTCGTTCAGTGAGGCTGACTCCCACATAAATTGGTACAACATTGCAGCCTTAACTGGGTGTGGATCGTGAAATCCACTTAACTTTTGATCCCCTCCCAGGTTTTATCTTTTTTAAAATAGTGATGTGATGCGTCTATGCTGGACTGTTATGTTCAGTGCTGGCTTTTTTTGGGGGGAAGGGTTTTTCTTTTCTTTTTAAATCTTCTTAATGGTTAAAGTTGACCCGCTGGGAAGGGGGAACAGAAGAACAATGCAGCGTGCGCCACACTGTAAATTATCTTTCCCCCTAATTCCCCTGTTCCTGTAATTTGTAATCTCAAGAAAATAATTAATTGTTAATACACCAATTTGAGTTACCCAAACGCAGGGAAGATAAAAACACCTGCTGAACGCAATCAGAGCCAACGGTAATGAAGTACTGAGAGGTTTATCTCCCCTTGCAGGAAATGGAAAGAGGGTGAAGTTCATTCTCCCTCCCTCCAAAGGCAATTTATATACAATGAAATTAGTAGTCAGGAGAGAGAATGGATCTACCGGTGACAGTTTTTAAGAAACCTGCCTATGGGATAAATGGGTCAATTTAGATTTTGAAGCGACTAAGAAAGAAAGAAAGAAAGGGAGTCTGAAATGCTGTTTTGGTTACTTAATTTTTCTCCATGGATACGGCACTGTTTCACCTTCCGCCTCTGTCGTGCAATGCTTGCTTACAGCTGATTGACAGAAATAGTCCCTAAGTTTAGGGAGATGAACTGGAGGTTGCTCCGGTTTGAGGAACGCGTGGAATGTGGGCATATGGGCAACGTTAAGGTTTATTAAGTGTGTTTATGCAATAGGATTTATGCCTCTGCTGTTCTTTAAACTGCAGGGCGAGGGCGCTCTTGCCAAGCGCAAGAAACCAAGAGCTCAGTGTTCCCTCCTCTGGCACATATGTTCGAATTTCAGGTGCCTAGAAAATTTGACTGCCATATAGATACATAAGCTTCACCTTCTGTGTGTGTGAGTGCATAGCTGGGTGGGTGGCTGGATAGATAGATAGAAAGATAGACACTGATTCGGATCTCTCAGTGCTACTCTTCTAGTGATAAATTTAAAAATTCTTTCCTCCCTTGTCATTACTGCAAAGGGGAATCTAATTCAGGCCATCTGCCCCGGCCCCAGGCTCCATAGCTTATGGTGTGGAAGGAAAGAACATTAAAGCCCATGGAAATCTCTTCCCCCATCCGAATGTACTGAAGCCAAGAGTTTCACCTCTCACCTTCAATTGACAGCCTTGCCTACACGCTATACTTTTAAAGCACATTCGAAGCACCTTTCCCCCTCAAAGAATTCTGGGCACTGTAGTTTCTTGAAGGTTGTCGGGAACTGTAAGTCTGTGAGAGGCGAGCTACAGTTCCCAGGATTCTCCGAGGGCGAGGACGTGCTTCAGATGTGCCTTAAAGGTACAGTGTCGGTGTCGCTGAACTCAGGCGCGACACTTCGTGGCAAACCACCATCGCGCACGTCGACAGCAGCGGACAGAGACTCTTACACTGAGAAGCACCGGCATCTAAGCAAGCCCCGTCCCCTGCTACTGTTGCCGCCGTCGCCGCCGCCGCTTGTTGATGCTGTTTTTGTTTATCCCCAACCACTTCGGCTTCACCGCGGATCACCCTGTAAGACAGTTTGGGCCTCTGTGCCCTCCCACAGCAAAGGCGATCTAAAGCTTTGTGGGAGGTTTGTGTGGCGTTTCCATGACAACAACGTGAGAACAGGTTACACAAACTCAGCCGCCGCCGCCACCACCTTCCGGTGGGGAGCAAAGAGCAACCAACCAGAGGCGGGGAGGGAAAGCAATAATGAGAATTATAAAAAAAAAAAAAGTTACTGTAATTTATCGCACGGTGCAAATCAATTCACATCCCCTAATTTTAGTTTAAGCTGCTTTCCAAAGCACCGATCACCACTAGTAACCTATTTGCAAATATTATGGGAGAAGATTGCCTCCCTATATATATATATATCGAGAGAGAGAGAGCGGTAGTTTTCTGGACGTGTTCAAATAAGGCACATTTCTACCACAGCTCTTAGATGCGTTTCTCGATTGTCTCGAATCTGGATTTTAATTGGCATTCCACCCCAGTTTGGAACAGATTTCCTTGGAAGGAAGTCTCAATAAACGAGCTTCTTTCAGCTGCAAGCCATGGGCACCACCAGGCCAAAGTTTTTTGTTTTTTTTTAAGTCCACTTTATTTCAGAGGGAGTTGGGGTCGCTTCCTTAACTTGCTTAACTTTCTGCGGATCCTTCCGATGACTTGGGCATGAGTCAAACTGACCTTAGTTGGCTTCTATTCAGACGTTTAAAGATGGCGGTGTGTGAGGATTTAAAAGTTTTATGCTCTTTGCTTTATCTTCATATATATTATGTAGGCTACAGAAAGCCACGAGTTAAACGCCAAAAAGCATTTTCTATATTATTCTGTTATGCCAGATCTGAGAACCATCTCAGGTTGAACCATATGATTCTAGCCAACCTAAGCTGACTCCTTGAAACCAAGGGGGATTTTGGTCGGCGCGAAGAAGGAAGCAGGCGGGCCTGTGGGGCGCACACACGTGTGGGAGAAGGGCCCGTCTTCTCCCAACCTGGTGGGAAGCGCTTGAATGTTTCGGATCTGTTCTTGGTAGAAATCTCGATCTCTCTCAGTTTTTTGCGAATTAGGATTTCAGTGTTGTTGTTGTTTTTAAAATAGATTAGTTCAGATACTTTCCAGGTTCTCGAGCTTCCCTTATAATCTCAAGAGGTAGGCAGAGGGAAAGGAGGGTTATACTTCTGACTTTCTTTGAGGAGTCACTTTCCCTTCTCAGGGTTGATCGAGCAGAAATAATTTCAGATTGTTGGATTGATCATATGGGATGGAAGAGTGGCGTGCAGGGTTAGGGGAGAGGAGGAGGGTCACAGTCCGACAGAACCCTTCAGAAATCACGAAGGTTTTCAGACAGGCAGTATAAGAAGCAACGAGGGGGGGAATGTACTTATTTATATGGGCGTTGTTTCTTTTGAAAAATCGCAGCTCTATATAATGAAAGAGTTTTGCATTCCACAAGAGGCTGCGATAATCTTGTTTAAAGTGGATGAGGGTGGGAACCACGATAAAGGCCCCTAAATGTTCTTTTGGGAGAGAGGGAAAATGTATATATATACTAGAAGAGAATTTCTTCTCCTTTTGGCATCCTTAGGCTCAATATATCTAAAAACGTGGGGGCAGCGAGGATTTGTATGAGAATTATAAGGAAGCGAGTTTACTGCAAGGTTGGTGTCCATTTCAAGAAGCTATCACCCGATTCCAATGTTTACATTTTAAAGAGAGAGCGAGAGAGTGACAGACAGAAAGGAAGAAACCGTGTTATTAAGGCTGATGTTTCTTCCAAGATGCATTTTTTTCGCCGTCATGTTTGAAAAAAAATACTCCCAATTTGTTTTACTACTGTAAAAGTTTTGCAATTGGGAGTGGTGGGTGGTGGTAATAAAACTAAACCCACACTCCCACGGCGGGCGTTTTCCCTCTTCTAATAGAAGAAAATTCCATCCAGGTTAAAATGGAAGCATTTAAATTATTTTATTTTTTGCTGATTAAAATCCGTGGCTTTCAAATCCTAATAATTACCTACAGAGTAGTTCGGAGTCTTGGTTGGCAGGAAGAGGGGGGTGGGATCGATTGTGTCCCCATCAATAGAACAAGCGCTGGCTACTTTGCTATCGATTGGTGTGTTTATTTGCGCCCGGTTTTTAAGTATTTATGTACAGATTTTCGGTCTTCTTTTCTTTTTTCTTTTGCCTTGATCTTATCTTAGCGGCTTGGTGCTTAGCAAAGGGCGGAGGGGATGCAGGCTTGGAAGAGTCCTTCTTAACAGCGCACCTGATTGTGGATTATTATATATCTAACAATCAACTCATACATGCTCTCTTCACGTTGCGAGAAATTAAGAAATCGTTTAGATTTCGCGTTTTTGCTCTCCGTTTTCTTTATATTATAATAATATACTTTATGTTGCGAAAAGTTTGAAAACCTTGAGAAATAATGCATATATGTATTATATACACATTCTCTCTCTCTCTCTCTCTCTCTCTCTCTCTCTCTCTCACTCACTCTCTCTCTCTCTCTCTCTCTCTCTCACACACACACACACACACACACACGAGAAAAAGAGTGAGAGCGGGAGATATTACATAGGAGAATCGAGTAAACATACTTAGTAAACACACTTAATATCAGAGGTTGGGTGGAAGGGATTTGAGCCCAGCGCTTCCTGAACAGCAGTGGCGCAATTTTCGTCCTGCAACCCGAATCTTAACTGGGCTCGGAATCTGACTGCGCGTTTGTTCCTTATAAAATCCCTCTCAGCGCTCCCCCCCCCCGAAGGTTTCCAAAAGCTTTGGCCAGCAAGAACCTTTCGGAAATGCATGATTCTCTATACTAGCGGATTCGTTTCATTTCCGCTGGTTTGAGTAAATGGGCGTTAGGATAGCGGCTTTACGGCGATCTGCCTTTCTTAATTGAAACCACAATATTCTATCTCACTGTGACGGGCGATATGTGACCTGTCCCTGTTAAACCACGAAGGTGAAAGGACACATTTGGCCAGAATTATAAACTCCTCCGGAGAATCGTTGGAAGCGCTTTTGTATGAAGTTCGTCCGTTAAAACCCCCGAACCCTTCATTAGCAGGCCGGCCATCCCAATCCTACTCTCATCGATCTAGAAGTGTGATGAGTCTTGCAGGCACCTTAAAATTTATTATGCCACAATAAATTGGTGAGGTTTTGAAGGCTGCCGGCAAAATTCTTTGCAGTTTTGGCTGCAACAGATTAGTGGGGCAACTTTTCTGGTTGTTGAGTTTTCTGTCCATGTGCCACAATTGAGGGGAAATTCTGACGTTTTAAAATCAAGATTGCTTTCTTCATAAATTCTCATTCGTCCATTTTTTTTGGGGGGGGGGGAAGAAGCAGAGTCTAGCCCCCGCTTCAGATAAAATTCCTGTAGAATAGAAATGCCGGTTGACTGGTGCATTTATTTATTTACCCTAGGAACCCCCTCCTCATTTTTCTACTTCAACCTCTCCAACCCAACTGTTGGAAAATAGAGTCATTCCGGGCCGTTTGTTTATGATCCTGCCGAGCTGTCAAAAGCTATCTTTAAAAGGTACTGTTTGTCCCTAGGTCAGTTCTGTTGGAGCCACTGGGGCAGATTTCCAAGAAATCCCAAACAACGGCATTTTGAGGTTAAACCCCACTGACATCCATGTGCCTTACTTCCGAGTAAACCGCGTCAGCATTGGCCTGCGGATTTATTTGGCATCAGAGAGCTAGACACCCGATCCTAAAACATTTACCTGGGAAGTTATTCCCTTGTTTTTGAATGCAACTTTGAGAGTCTAATGAGTTAAGGATCATTTCCCCCTGGTCTCACGTTAAGCCTGTGAACTCTGCACTTCAGTTTCTTGGAAGGAACCTGTGGATCTTACTTCCAGATAAACTGCGTTTAGGACTGAGGTGTCAGAAATATTATTATAGTTATTGTTGTTATTAGAACATCCGTTCTTTTACAAGTTGTAGAAGCTAGATACCAGCGCACCAGACGCAGATTTGAGGACGGTCTATGCTTGGATCCTATGGCGCTAAGTCTTTCCTGTGAATGAACTAGAAAACACTCGACAGGTCGTGAATAATCGTTTTAATGAGTGTGTAAAGCGTGCGACGGGGTGCACGGAGCTGTCGGGTTAAACAAACAACTTGTACCCTGACGAAATCCGATTGTTAAAGTGCAAAGTGGTGTCAGTCCAATTTTCATCCTAGCCCTAAAAACCACAGATCTAACTCGCGGGAGTCCAAATTTTCCCCATTAAAGAAAAATAACAATATTTTCCGAGCGTAAGTGTGATTTTCTTGAACGTTACTGAAGACCAAAAAAGCATCAATTGCAAGCCAAACAGGTATCTTAAGTATTTTTTAATGGGTTTCCTCCTCTTAGGGTGTGGACCCTGAACACATTTTGTTGCAAGAAAGTGCTATTAATTTTATGGACACTAACTCCCCACCAAATGTAAATGTGCTTGAAATCGAGGTGGAAGGTTTATTTTTTAATACCCGAAGCCTTATCTTAAACAGATTTACGTGGAATAAAAACATCATTGAAAGTAAGTTTCACTGAAATAATTAGAGCTTGGATACGTAGCTATGTTGACTTGTTTTTTTAATACGTTCATGCTATATTCTAAAGCACAGACTCAGTGTTCCCCTAAGCACTTGTTTGCAATCCGTTAGCAACTTTCCTGGGAGTAAGGCCCATTGGACTCAACGGGACTTACTTCTGAGTAGACTCTTCCAGTATTCCTCTGTCAGGCTGCTTCATTACATAGGAATCAACTGTAGCTGAACAGGGGGACGCCCTTTTGAATATACAGGAATGGTGTTGACCTGTGTAAGTACAGTAAAGTCATTTTGGAAATAGTTGTCTGTATTTTCAAACAAAACAGTATGGCGTAATCCGCCTCCCATCTTCTTCTTTTTTTTAATGTTAATAAGGGACAGCGTAAAGCTCGAGTTCCTATGGATCTCTGTAGCGCTTGCGTGCTTCGTTTTCGTCCCGATCCAAAGTTGCATCGCGTCCCATTTCTCGTGCGCTGCGCATGGAAGGCGCCAGTCAGAAAGACCATTTTCTTCCCAACGAAGAAAATGTGTGCCCACAACATAACTGAAAGAAAATAGAACTTGAAAGGTGTTTAAGGAGATGGCTTGGGAATCAGGCATTGTCCTTCGATTTCTTCTGATTCCAGAGCTATTTCCTGTTGGCATCGAGCATCTGACGGATGCGACACTTCTTACTCGCTGGGAAGAGGCCTGTAATGCATCACGTGAGGCTTTGTAGTAGGTAAAGAAAATAGATGGAGGCCCTCCCCCTCCCCGCCACGTATCAAAACAGCCGGATGCAAGTCTAGAAATGGGCTGAAACACGATGGGGGAGGGGAGTAACAATGCGTTCCTAGCATGCAGTTCCAAGCAGGTCTTCTCAGAAGTAAGTACCATTGATTTCAATGGCACTTACTTCCAAGAATACAACCTAAGGTCAGTGGCGTAGCGTGGGTTGTCAGCACCCGGGGCAAGGCCAGTAATTTGTGCCCCTAACCCGTGGATTTGCGCCCCCTAACCCGTGGATTTGCGCCCCCTAACCATAACCCCCAGATGTTGCGCCCGGTGCGGCCGGCCCCCCCTGCACCCCCCACGCTACGCCACTGGGTGGGAAAGAAACGGCCTCTGATTCCAAAGTTGCCGTTATTCCATTTCTTCCGCGTACGGGGTGCGAGGTAGTGAGCCCACATCCGCCCCAAGCCTTCTGCAAAACGCCAAGATACCAATGAAATCGGCAGCAGCCGCATCCACAATAAGGTTAAGAATCCGGCTCAGGAGCGCGCACTGAAGTCTCATAGAAACAAATTGGGGCATAACTCCAGCGTGGCAGTTTCTAGAGTGTTGTTAGCAGGGGTGCCAACTTGAATGAAATATTGGGGTGGGGGGGAGGGCAGGTAAGCCCCGCCCAGCATAATCGATCACATGACATAGTGCACACACACCATTTGAATGGCAATGCCCATAGGTTTTTGTTGGGGGGGGGGCAGATTGGTCAGTTAGTTAAATATTTCTATTGTTTTACTTGATGGGGGGGCAGTTGCCCCAGGGCAATGCTCCTCAACTTTGCGGGGGCCCAGCCCCCTCAAATATTTTATTGCAGAGCGGAAGCCCCCACGGCCTCTAGGGGTTGGCTGCTACGGTTGCAGACGTGAGTTGGAATTGGACCTAAGCCCTGAATCTTTCCATGATCTAAGACCAATTGCCATCTTTCGATCTAAACGGTAACAAAATGGGGAAGACTATGCACGCTCCCCCCGAGTTTCCTTGAAAAGAGCGAGTTAAAATTACAAAAAAATAGATAAATCATTTTTAAGTGGATTTTTTCTTTTGGGGGGGCAGAGGGGGGTGTTTACTGGCTATAGAGAAAATAATTTTAAAGACCCATGCGTGGAGGGGGTGGCGGGATGGATGCACCAATGGGACCAATTTAAGAAGTCTCATGAGTTTCAGATTTGAATCTGACGCGCAAGACTATCTGGAACAAGGCCCATATACTTAGACCTGGGTGGGCAATACGTGAGCTGCTTACGGAACGGTGCAGGAGGGAACGAATCCTGCACAACTGGATCCCTCCAATTTTCAATCCACCAAGAACTTCCAGAACTCCCAAGTGTCAGCCTAAGGAGATTATCATGGAAGGAAAGAAGCAACGCTCAAAAGAGCGACTGTTTCTTAGGTAGCCGCCTAAGTCGCAAGCAGCTACCCACTTCCCTGTGAATAAGCCCCATTGACCTCAATGGGACTTACTTCTAAATAAACGTGCTCTGTAAAGCTGAAAGGTATGCACGGAGGGCCGTAGAGGAGAGCAAGCCACTGTTGGATTCAGCGTAGATCCCTAAATCCACACTAGGATGAGCAGTCCTTGGATCCTAGTCTCTCCCTGGATAATGATGATGATGATTCAGTGGGGCTTACTTCCAAGTAACAGGGTATAGGATTTCAACCTCAGTATTCACCAGGTTCGTAATTCTCAAAGGGGCATTAATTTTATTTCACTGCCAGCATTTTGCCTTAGGATCTACGATTGGGAAAGCAGGTCGTTTGGTGCGCCGGAAAACCAAAGTTGATTCCTGTCTGCTGCTCTCATGAAACGCCTAAACAAACAAACAACAGCCCCCTCGAGGTTTCTGTTTTGTTTTGCCTTCCTCCCTCTCGCAACAATAGCGCGCCTTTCCACTGAGCTCCTATGGATTTCAAGAGAACTTCCCCCCACAGGGGTGCTGGCTGGGCCCCGGCTTCCTAATAGAACAGTGTAAATACTCCAAGATTGCATCTGGATCCCCCTCCCCTCCCCCTCTTCCCTGTTTCCATTTAAGGAAAGGAAGGCAACGCGGGTAACCATCTTCCCTGTTTCCACACGCGATTATGACTCTACCTCATCACAAAGGAGTCTGTCTGCGATCCGTTGGTCTTTTTTTAATGTTTCAGGAAGCTGGGATCTTGTCCCAGCTTAAGTCCATGTTAAAAAATGTTTAAAAACCGAACACCTCTAACGCCCGGAGGAGTTCCTCCAAGAATTGGCCCAGAAGTCAATGCTTCACATCTTTAAACGAAAGTACGCCTGGGCTGAACTCGGCGGTCCTCTGATTCGCACGTGAGAGTTGCAGTCCCAGCATAGGAGTCAACTCCTAGAGGCCGAGGTCCCTTCGCCCTTCCCCCAGTAAAATGTTTGATGGGGCTACGACTCCCCCAAAGTTTATGGTCATTGCCATTCAAATGGTGTGCTTGCGCCGATCGATTATGCGGGGTGGGGCTTACTCCCCCCCAATATTTTATTCAGGGTGGCACCCCTGTATCCCGTTATCGCAACCGTCTCAGTTAGCTCGTCTAAATGCGTGCTCTGTAACGGTCCAGCAAACCCGCATCTCAGTCTGCAACATCCGCCGGATGTACCGGCTCGGTGCTTTCTTCTGAGGCAAGAGGTTGTGAGGGTGAGGGTCTCTTGGACCCGTGTCTCGGCAAGGATACTGGATACAGCCCTCTCTTCCCGCAAAGGTTTTTGTTTTAAAGAAAAAAGAGCAGAAGTTGTGTCCCCGCTATTTTTGGGTCTTCAATGGATAGCCCCCCGCGAAACCCCCGTCTTAAAAAAAGCAAAAAGCGAAGAGGGTGAAAATTGTAGGTGTAACTTCAACGTGGTCCGCTGAAAACGCCGGGAAACGGAGCTGCGTTGGAGGTGGGAGATTAGCCCGTGGGGCCTTTGAGACACATCTGAGGCACGGCGGTGCTTAAAGGAATGTCCAAATCGGCAGAAGAGTGTAAAACCTCAGAGGTTAAGAACATAAGCTCTTTGCCCCTTGACAACAAAAGCATCAACGTCTCCCTCACCCCACTCCCTCCCTCCCCTCTTTCCTGCAAACACCAAAAAAGACCCCAGAGGCTCGGATCCTTCTTAGCTCTTCGGTATTTAGCCTCTTGACGTAAGTGGGACGGGCAGCAGGATTCAAAACTTGGCTAAAGGAGACCTTTAGAGCGATTCGAGTTGCACTGAAGTCAACTGCGCCTTCGCCGGGCTTGAAATCAGTTCATTCGGTCTAAAGTGGTTGATGGGTAATAGATTCACATAATCATTAGCTTAAAATGTTCCACGGCACGGGACGGCCGATCTGACTGGCTCTCTCTACACACACACACACACACACACACACACACACACACACACACACACACACACACACACACGTGGGTGGGTGGGTGACAGAGAGAGAGAGAGAGAGAGTCGTTCAACACGTGAGAATAAGAGCGCCTCTTTCGAAAGCGTCATTCCCATTTCCCCAAATAATGCTTAAGGTTGCCATCCTCATCGATTTTACTTGGGAATAAGCCCCATTGAACTCTGGTGGGACTTTCTTTTGAGTAGATTGCTCTTTTTTTTTTAACCTTTGCTTTGAATTGGGATGAAAAGCGTCCAATGGGTTAGGTGAGGGCGCTTTTAGAAGGGATGCTTCAGAAAGCTTTTAATACGCACCGGGAAATATTCTTGAAGTAGGACTGGAAAAGAATAGGAGGACCATTTGGAAAATGAGTTCCGGTATCAGCCAATGTTCGCTAGTCTGATTCTGTTTCCGAAAAGTGCTGCTTGCGGAACAATCCTATGTATGCCCGCTCAGAAATAAATTCTGTGGAATTCAACGGGGAGGCCTGAATTCCGCAGGTAAATGTGTTTAGTGCTGCCGCATCATCTTACAAACTTCCACTCGGAGGCTCGCCAAAGTCCTAACCTGAGCATCTTTGGGGAACGTTGAGAGACATATTTGTACTAGTATTCGTTGGCCAGGGCTGCCAGGTAAAGATGGGCCCATCTCAGTGAACTTGGTGAAATTTTGTACTGTTTTCATAAGCGGAAGAAGTAGCAGGAATCATGGCCGAGCCTTCTGAAAATATTTTAAATAATCATAATAATATTCACCAATCCCAGTTTTCAGTATAAACTCTGAAATGGCCAGCATATATTTTCAATTTTTTAAAAAGCAGTGCTTTTTTGTTTTTTTACAACTTTATTTCTCATTAAAACATTCAGAACACTATCTCGGATTGTAGTGTACACAAGTGCATTGTGTGTACACAAGTTGTTGTTGTTGTTGTTGTTGTAAAGCGTCCTCGCAACGTGTTTATCTTTGTTCCCGATACTAGACTTGAATGTGATGTTTTAGTGTAGTGCGAGATCTTTTGAAAGCCGATTTGAGGTATTTGTAATAAATAATCACAACAGTTACATCATTGGCCAATGTGCATGTCAATTCCAGGGGAGCCTGCCAGGATCGGCCAGTGTTCCCCACCTCTTGTGTACCTGGTGACAAATACCTGCTTCCGACTTTATCAGTCGCACCTGTGACACAAGGGACACGTCCCTGTCTTGAGTCTTAAATCCGTTTTACCTTAAATTGTTCTGTAAACCAAACGTAAGCCCCCACCATAGCCACTCAGAGCGGTTTTTAAAATGGCTCTATGCTTCCTTAGCCTACGTTAACACAATTCACACTAGTGAGGCAAAAATAGATTTGAGTGGAAGAACAACCAAATGCACTTTTGTGTCAGGTGTGAAAGCTCCCTTAAAAAGCCCGGGGCTTTCTAAAACGTAGCGAGGACGTTCGCACATGCGCCTGGAAAGGTGCTTGCAGGGTCACGTGGAAGCGCTCTTCCAGGAGTTTGCATCCCCTCCCCACCACACTTTAGGATGGCGATTTAAATTTAGAGCTCTCTTTTCGCTGTGAGTGCTTAAACATCCGCGAGCGATTAAAATCTGCTCTGAGCGCCGCTTACTGAACACCAGTTTACTTGTTAGATGTGCCCCCCCCCCCCAAGTATTGGACTCTAGGGTGCATTTCTGACGCCTTCCCTTTGGATCTCCATATATTCTGTTTCTCGGTCTCTACTTGGAAATTTATTGACTTTCCGGGAAGCGGCTCGTACCTTTCCTTTGTGGTCCATTCCTCGATCTGCATCCACATTTCTTTAGAGGAAACGCTGAGAAAGCGTGACCGAGTCGGCGCCCCGCTCCCTCACTCCCCCCCCCCGAAAGAGCATGCTCAGTCTAGGGCAGGCGTGCGCGCCACTTTTGGCCCCTCCAGGAGTTGCGGAACTACAACTCCCATCATCCATGGGCATTAGCCAGTTTTGCAGGGGCTGATAGGAGCTGTAGTTCAGTAACATCTGGCAGACCAAAAGTTCCACCCGCCTGCTCTAGGGAATATTGCGAGGTGCCTGTTATTGGGATATGTCCTCTCTGCTCTTTTCAGGTAACGCGGAGGAAGGAGCGACGATGTTGATGAGCAAAAAGCCTGATGATGACGCCCAAAGCGGAGGGACGTCAGGAAAAACGGAACGAAAGAAATGTCTTTAGCAGGAGAAGGCAGGAAAAAAAATTATTCCGAAGAGCGGGAAAGGCACTCAACGGCAGAAAGCAACAAACACAACGGACACAGATTTCTCCTGTTAGGAGTAGCGTGGAAGAATCTTGAGAGCGAATATAAAAGAAAACATACAAACTGACAAGTGTTTTCCCTCTTCTTTCGGGCGGAGTTTTTGTTTCTTTCTCTCTTAGCTTCCTTAAGTGTTCAGATGAAAGTCTTAAAGGGGACTGATTCCTAGTTTGTTTCGCTATTGTATTTTTATCCCACCTTTTCTCCCGGGAGCTCAAGGTGGCCTGCGCGGTTCTCCACCTCTTCATTTAATCCTCACAACCCCCCTGTGGTGTAGGTCCGGCTGAGAGCACGTGAATGGCCCAATGCATGGGCGTAGCCAGGGAGGTGCGGGAGGCAGCTGCCCCAGTAAACCAAATACGGTAAATAAATGAAAATACTTAACCAACTGAACAACTGTGTCGCAGGTAACTCGGTTCTGCTCCCCACAACATAAAGCCTGCTCCCCCATAAATCCTGGCTTTGCCCATGGCCCATAGTCTCTCAGTGAGCTTCATGGCTAAGTGAGGGATTGGAACCCTGGTCTCCCAGGTCCTAACCCAATACAGTACTCTCCAGTATTTCCCAAACTTGGGTCTCCAGCTGTGCTCGGACTACAATTTCCACCATCCCTGACACTGGTCTTGGTAACTAGGAATGATGGGAGTTGTAGTTCAAAAACAGCTGGAGACCCAAGTTTGGGAAACACAGACTCTTTGTCCTCTCCCGCCATTGCCAAATGAGTAAAAGGCAAAAAAGGACGGCTGGAAAGCGAGCTAGAGTCATAAAACAAAGCGAAGGACCCAGAGGCAGGCCTATTATTTTATCCTGACCTGCGTTTGTCTTTCAGCCCAGGTCTCCCCACCGCTCCCGTTTTAATCTCGGAACCGCTTTGTAAGGTTAGGCAACGAGGGATGCAATTAAGCGGCTTTGAGACTCTGTACTTGGGGAGGCCCCCACTTGAGATGGTTAAGGTGTATTACTTCGAAGCAGGCTGTATTCACCCTTTCTGAGAAGCGAGGCCCTGGACATCTGCCCCCAAAGCCCTGTCCCGAGGGCACCACAGATCGTGCCTGGTGCACGAGTCCCTCCAGGAATTTGAAACCTGGTCTTCTCCCGCAATGTCTGGCTGTCTATACCGATCAGGGGCCCACGATCAGGCCACACTAGGTAGACACACGCTCCAGGAGAGTCCGTAGGTCTCATTGATTTCAGACCCAGTGGCTGAGTGCTGCACTCACGCTCCAGAGCTGCCCCTCTGCCATCAGTTCGGACTTGCTTCAGGAAGATATTTTAGGGGGGCTCAGCTCTGGCGCGGAGGCTCTCAAATGGCGATGTGAGTGGTGTTTCCTCAGGACTCTCCATACTGGTCTTATAAATGCAGGAGGACGCGGTGGGGAAGTCGGAGGTGGAGCCTTCCTGAGATAGTAGAGCCGAGGGCGTTTAACTTCAGGTTGCAGGTGGGATACCAAGTGTTAGTGCTCTTCCACGTGATACTCTCCCTGCAAGTGAATCTTGAGAATAAGGATGGGCTAAAACCTTTTTCCACCCTGTATAAGTAAGGTTTGGATACTCGCTCGCTTATATATATGTGTGTGGCATTGTCCACCTACACATCTCTGTATGTGTAGGTGACCTACACATCTCTCGGACACCTCGAGACTTTACCCCTTCATTCTGCCGCGGGGGAAATCTCAAGTCAACTGAGTCCCCAGCAGCCTCTTTCCTTATCTCCAGAACGGGGTAGGATTGACCATGACCATGCTTCGTCCAAAGAAAGAGTAAAGACGCTTGCTATTAACTTTCAGTGTCAGATAACGAGAGAGAACAGAATCAAAGCCCTGTTGCATAACTTTGTCCAGCATCCCGTTATCACAGTTGCCAGCCTATGGGAAAGCAGCTAGCCGACCTGAGCAGCAGCCCTCTGACCACTTATGAATCCCAGCAACTAAATCCAGAGGCATACGGTCTCTGACAGCAGAGGTAAAAGATAGCCCCTGTGGCTACGAGCTATTGACAGCCAGAAAAAGAGAGGCGTGGGGTGGGTTTTGCATTTGCTTCTCAAGGATGCTATTAAGAGATGCGGGCATCATCTCCGCACGTTTCAGGAGTATTCAGAGCACCCCAAAAATGTCTGACCATTTATAAGTTGATAAATAGTAGTCTTTAAAAAGAAGTCTTTAAAACTGCATTTTAACTTCAGCAGATTTCCCATTTAGAAAACTCTGTCGTCCTGTACCCACTAGTGAAATGTGCTCCAGACTCCAATGGCATCGGGACTCTAAGGTTAGAGTGGAGTGGTTTAGGGAGAGGTTGTACGGCCATCTGCCATGCATGATTTAGTTGAGATTCCTGTATTGCAGGGAGTTGGACTAGATGACCCTCGGATTCCCTTCCAACTCTACAATTCTATGATTCCATGATCCCCATTTCAATGCAATTAATGATTTGGGAAGCTGGTGGTGGATTCTCCGAACTGGACACACTTACGAGATGAGGAAAGCAAATCCGCCTGCTCCTGCAGATCTTCGCAGGCAGCCGTTTTGTCCTCTTCTGTTTTCTCTGTTGACCTCACTTAAAAAAAACCCCTTTACCTCCCGCTAGGTGTGTGATGTTAAAGCGAAACTGTATTCCCGCAATCCCCCCCCTTTCTCTGGCATCTTAATGCCAAGTGAGGGTCTCATTTAGGCAACGCGTGTCCGTTTCAAATTCTAAGGCTGCAATACAGCATACATGCTTTACCCTTGGGGGGGGGGGGAAATGGGACTGACTCCTAAGACTTACGTGGACTCTAACATGTCTAGGATTATATTGTGAGGTTGCAATCCTGTGCACGCTGTCCTGGGAGTAGGCCCCAGTGAATCAAGGGGGACTTCTTTTTAGCCAAACTCGCTAAGCATTTGGTTAGGGACCATTTACATTTTGCACAGGGAACACCACCTAATTAGTTAAAGGCAAGGCAAGGAAACAGACAGTCAGGTCGTGTATCCATAGCAATGACCAGAGGATAAATGTCTGCTGGGAGAAGCGCAGAGATAAGTAAAGCTATGTTGCATCTGCAGCAGCACAACAGGACGCCTTCATCTGCCCCAGCTGCAACAAAACATGTCTCTCCCTTATCAAACTCTGCAGCCACAGCAGGCGCTGCAACCTCCAACAGTTTGACTTCACCCCCAAAGGCGCACTTCTCCATTGTTTCCCCAGACAGACGGATACCAACAAAAAGGAAACCCAATTTCCTAAGCAGATTGTTCCAAAGCTGGACCCAGGGATTAGACTGTGAGATGAAGTGTAATTTTTGCTCACATGGAAAGAACTCTAGATTAACAGGTTCTAGATATGGCACTGGGAGTACTGGTAGCCGAGGATGGTTGTTTTTGTCTGGTATCTCAAGCATGTTAAAAAAAAAAAAACACCACCACCAATGTTTGAATGGAACACATGCTTTATAGGAAAGGTGCTATGTTATATCTAACTGAGGCAGAGAGACAAAGAGCCATGCATGCCCTTTGTTCTCAGCAGGAGGCATACACAAAGCTGTCTCCTCTCCCAAGGTGGGGATGAAGAGAAGAAGAAAAAGTAGTACATGAGGCCAGCAACCACAAGAGCATCGGGAAGGAAGATCAATAGGTCGTCACAAGGAGGAGAGTCTCTAAAGACTGGAGGTTCCTCTCTACCTATCCTTCGCATGCAGCCAGGTCAGCCTACAGTGAAACCTGAGTTACATCCTAACACCCAACTGGGAGAGTATGAGGAACAGTGGTGGAGGAACCTCAGTGTCAGGACTTCCCTATTTGGCCTCCGAGTTTTCCTAGGACACACCTCTTTCCTTTTTTTTTTTTTATAATAATTTTTATTGCGTCTTTTTCCACATTACAGATATAACAATAACAAAAAGTAAACAAAAAAAAAGAACACGAAAAGGCAAATAAAATAAGAAAAGAAAAAAGAAGAAACAAGAACAATAAAACCAGACCATTTCATCAACTTATTTCAAATTTCTATCGAACTTCCCCGCGTCTCCCCATAATGCATTCTTGACAATAAAGTTATCAGCAAGTTATAACCTTGTTTCGTGTGTTTTTTGTATTTTCAATTACTATTCAAGTTTAAATCTCTTATATTCCAATTGTTTTAAAAATCTTACAATGTTTCTTTTTTACCCATTTAAACTTTGATTCTTCCATAGATAATTCAACTTTCATAAATAATCTGCTTATATTGCTGGGGCTGACATTCCAAATCATGCGACATCTTAAGATTCATATAATTTATAATACTTTTGCAAATAGTCCTTAAATTTTTTCCAATCCTCCTCCATCGCTTCTTCTCCCAGGTCTCGGATCCTTGCAGTCATCTCGGCTAATTCCATGTAGTTCATCAATTGCGTCTGCCAGTCCTCCAGTGTGGGCAAATCTTGAGTCTTCCAATGCTTAGCAATAAGAATTCTTGCTGCTGTTGTAGCATACATAAAAAAGGTTCTGTCCTTCTTTAACACCTTCTGGCCGACAATGCCCAGAAGGAAGGCCTCTGGTTTCTTAGGGAAGGTGTATTTAAACACCTTTTTTAACTCATTGTAGATCATTTCCCAGTAGGCCTTCAATCTTGGGCAGGTCCACCAAAGGTGTAAGAATGTCCCCTCAGCTTCCTTACACTTCCAACACTTGTTATCGGACAAATGGTATATCTTAGCCAGCTTGACCGGGGTCATGTACCACCTGTATACCATTTTCATAATGTTTTCTTTCAAAGCATTACATGCAGTAAACTTCATACCGGTGGTCCATAACCTCTCCCAGTCTTCTGACATGATGTTATATCCAATGTCCTGAGCCCATTTTATCATAGCTGATTTAACTGTCTCATCCTGAGTGTTCCATTTAAGCAGCAAGTTGTACATTCTCGATAATAACTTGGTCTTTGGTTCTAACAGCTCTGTCTCAAGTTTCGATTTTTCCACCTGGAATCCTATTTTTTTGTCTAGCTTAAAAACCTCATTAATTTGGGCATAATGTAGCCAACCTTGCACCATACTTTGTAATTTTTCGAAGCTCTGCAGCCTCCATTTACCTCCAATATTTTCTATTATTTCCCAATATTTCGGCCAGTAGGCCTCCATATTGGGTTTTTTCCGAGCTTTGGCCTCAATTGGTGATACCCACCTCGGAGTTTTGCTTTCTAATAAGTCTTTGTATTTTTTCCAGACCATAAATATTGCTTTTCTGACAATATGGTTTTTAAACATTCCATATGTTTTTGCCTTGTCATACCACAAATACGCATGCCAACCTAACGAGTTATTAAAGCCTTCCAGATCCAGGACATCAGTGTTTTCCAACAAAATCCAATCTTTCATCCAGCAGAAGGCTGCAGCTTCGTAATATAACCTTAAGTCCGGCAGGGCAAATCCCCCTCTCTCCTTTGCATCAGTTAGTATTTTAAACTTTATTCGGGGCTTTTTGCCCTGCCAGACAAATTTAGAGATATCCTTCTGCCACTTTCCAAAACATTCCCCTCTGTCCACAATCTGCAAGGCCTGAAACAAAAACAACATCTTTGGCAAAACGTTCATTTTTATAGCTGCAATTCGGCCTAACAAGGATAACTTCAGTCTTGACCAAATTTCTAAATCTTTTTTAACTTCTAACCAACATTTCTCGTAATTATCTTTAAATAAATTCAAGTTCTTGGAAGAGAGATTAACCCCCAGGTATTTCACTTTTTTAACAATGTTTAGTTCTGTTTCCTTCTGAAACCCTTCTGTTTCAGTAGCTGTCAAATTTTCCCCTAACACCTTAGTTTTTTGTTTGTTCAACTTGAAACCCGCCACCCGACCAAATTTCTGTATCAGTTCCAGTACTTTTTTTGTACTAGATTCTGGCTCCTCTAATGTTAAAACCAAGTCATCTGCAAATGCTTTCAGTTTATATTGTTTCACTCCGACCCGTATTCCTTGTACCTGCCGATCCTTCCTTATCATATTCAGCAAAACCTCCAGGACTGAAATAAACAATAAAGGGGACAGGGGGCACCCCTGGCGTGTTCCTTTTTCAATCTGGAGTTCTTCTGTCACCACATTGTTCACTATCAACTTAGCTTTTTGTTCGGAATAGATTGCTTCTATTCCGTTCTCAAACCCCCTTCCCACTCCCATCCCTTCCAAGTTTTTCTTCATAAATTTCCAAGAAATATTGTCAAAGGCTTTCTCCGCATCAATAAAAATTAACACTGCTTTAGTGTTAATATTTGTTTGTAAAAGTTCCAGAATATCAATAATATTCCTAGTGTTATCAAACAAATGTCTACCTGGGAGAAAGCCTGCTTGGTCCTTATGAATTACTTCATTTAAAACCTTCTTAAATCTATTTGCCAAAATGTCTGCAAATATTTTGTAATCCACGTTTAGGAGTGAGATGGGACGGTAATTCTTGAGTTGAGTCTTTTCAGTTTCCACTTTAGGTATCAGTGTGATGAATGCTTCTTTCCACGTATCTGGTGCCCTTCCTCCCTCCATAATCTGGTTGCAAACCTCCATTAATGGTTGTATCAAATAGTCTTTTAACGTCTTATAGTACTTGGAGGTAAGTCCTAGGACACACCTCTTTCCGATCCACAATCCCTTCTGGTGCTTTTGCCTGACTGGAATGTGACCCTGAGGTGTGATGAAGCCAAGCTGCTTGCCTGGGTGAGATATGTGTGTCTGTATGTGGAAAACAAAGGTGAGAGTCACACCTGTGGCTCCTCTGTACTTCTGACAATGCCCACAAGGGCCACGTTGCCCCGGGACAGTTTGCCCATGAGGAAACGCTGCCCTTGGGGCTGAAAAAATTCCCTCCCCAACCCTGGTGTTGAAGATCTCCCGAACGTATCCTCCTTACACTTCTGAAGTAAACTGAGCGTATTTTCAATGGATATGAGATTGCACGTCCCCAATAGAGCTTCCGAAAGAACAAATCCCGTTCAAGTCGGGGGAAGCGCTTCTGAGTTATTATGCTTAGTGTGGCATGATTTCAATGGAATGGCCAAAGTCGAACAAAGAATTTGGAAATTTGATACACACTTACTGTGGGATGTAAACACAGCATTCCCACACTTACTTGGTACCAAGTCCCATTGAACTCAACGGGATTTACTGCTCAGTAGACACGAATAGGTTTGTGCTATATGGAACATGAACGATGCACTGGATGGTGGCCATTACAGTTTCTAGTTGGAGAATTAGTAGGTAGAGTTGATCTGCTCACTTCCTTTACACTTGTGATGTTTTGTTGACTTTTTTTTTCATTGATGGGGCTATTTCTCTTTTAAGGTATTTATCTACTGGGCTCCAAAAGCCAAAGGAGCCGAGGAAATAAAGAAGCGTCAAAAAATCCCGCGTTGTAAACACAAGGAAAGGGGAGTGGATCAGACGACTGGAGGCATCTTCTCTGACGGTTCTGTACATATAGGTGTTCTTTCATGAGAGTAGCAGATTTCTGCCCACATTATGTAATCCTGAAAGCGCAAAAGTAGAATAATACTTGTCATAGCTGGCAAAATAAATAGGTTTATTTAAAGCGTCTAAAAGAATTCACCGACGCGATCTCATTCCTTCTCCACAGCAACCTGCCAAGCACATCAGGATTGCAGGTGAGGTGCTGACTGAGACAGAGATTCTGGCACCAGCATGGCAGCCCCTTGTGCATGTTACTTCTGAGTAAACTAAGAAGTAAGTCCCATGGTGGTTGGGGCTTCCTCTCAGACAAGTGCGCGCACAGGATTGCAGCTTTACAGTGCTTGCAGCTCGCAGCGCATGCAAAGGAAACCTGAACACTTACCGGTACATCCTCAGGCGCGGCGGCTTAAAGTCTATGCAGGTAGCAGCGGAACTTCCTTCTCAGTAAAAATGGGCATTTCTTCCTGTATCCTCAGTGGAGCGAGGGAACCTCTCCCTTGCTGGAAGGCTTCAAAGCAGAAGTTGGACTGTTTGTGGATATTGTAGTTCTGAATGTCCTGCATGGAGCAGGGCGGTTGAGGCCCACTCTAATGCTAAAACCCTTTCATCCTATGATATGGGACCAGTGAACACTTGAACCCTCAGTAGACCTGAATGGGAGTAGCTCCCTCCTGGATTTCAGAAGGATTCATTTTGAGGGTGCCGCCTCTGCACCCATGTGGAAATATACTATTAGAGTACCAGGTGCTAAGTAGGAGAACTCTCGGCAAAGAATTCTGCTCCAAACCGAAATTAAAAAATAAATCCGATTAATGAGCTATAATTGGTCATTTATTCCGGTCCCTGGCAACAAAGGGAAAACTATGAGAAAGGAATGGATTTCGGGGCCCTCGTTTTGGCATGGAAAGGAAAAGCTTTCCCTCGGCCTTTTCTTCCCCGCTGGCAGTGGGTGCAAACTGACCGCGCCGAGCTATTTTGCCCGCGGTTCGCACATTTTGCAGGCTGACGTCTAAACAAACAAGGATCAACCTGCTAATAGGAGCGAGAGTCGAGATGTGAGTCCAGAAGAGGCTACTCTGTTTGCCGGCAATCCGGAATTAGTGGAAGCAGCCGGTGTAAACGAAAAGATAAATGAACCTCAACAGAAGAGGCGCACACCTTCCCGTTGGCCATCAATAGAGAGGCCGGCTTCACAAACAGATACGGGCTGCAAACAGCAACATGAAATCGATTTCCTAGTTTGAGGGTGGTGGCGGCGCAGCGGGGTTGCGTGCGGAGCAGGGTCAGCCGGCTTTTTTTGGTTCTCCGCTGTGCTTTGTTGATTTCATCCGCGCTGGGGTCTCGGTCACCTTCCTTTGCACGACTCCGGCGGCTCCTTTAGCAGTATCGAGGGTTTCATTCTGGGGGCAAAATGAAAGGAAAGGTCGTTTACACGAGCCGCAGTTATTTATTTATCTGTCTATTGGATTTATACCTTGCCCTTCCTCCACAAGAAAGTCCAGGGCGGCCAACGTAAAAAAAATGAAAACAAAACAAAACATTCTAAAACGGATTAAAGCGTTCCAGAAACAATTACGATTCGAAACATCCAAAAGCAGTTACAGTTAAAAGCGTTCTAAGAGCAATTGCAATGACAAACGTCCTTCCACCCAGTGATCTCGAGGTTGCCAATAACAGTATGTGTGCGTGCATGTATGTATTTATTGCATCTATATCTCATCTTTTTCTCCAAGGAGCTCAAGGTAGTGTACCTGGTTCGCCCCCTCCTCATTTAATCCCCACAATAACCATGTGAGGTAGGCTAGGCTGAAAGGCAGTGATTCGCTCAAGGTCACCCAGTGAGCTTCATGGCCCAGTGGGGATTTGACTTCCCGGTCCTATTCCGTCACTCTAACCACTACATTACACCACACTGGCTCTGAGTGTATTTTTCAGCCACCAAATGTCTGGGTAGATGCGTCGGAATGGCGTGGCTGGACCTTCTTGACTTGCCCTCAGCTATTAGGAGAAGAGTGTGGATTTCGATGGGATTTCTTGCCAAATAGTGGTGTTCACGATCCCTTAAAACGAACGGGAGCATGGTACAGTGGTACCTCGGGTTACAGACGCTCCAGGTTACAGACGCTTCAGATTATAGACTCCGCTAACCCAGAAATAGTACCTCAGGTTAAGAACTTTGCTTCAGGATGAGAACAGAAATCACGCAGTGGCAGCGCGGCGGCAGCGGGAGGCCCCATTAGCTAAAGTGGTACCTCAGGTTAAGAATGGACCTCCAGAACGAATTAAGTTCTTAACCCGAGGTACCACTGTACTGTCTTTCTCTAGTACGTTTGTTCAGGATTGGAGACGGAACAATCTGAGCTGTTGCCCTGGAAAGCGAAGGCTAGATACACCATCCTGATCCTATCTACGCTGTGTTTTAATTGTTGTAACCCGCCCTGGGACCTTCGGGTGAAAGGCGGGATAATAAGAATAAGAACAAGTGTTTACTCGGAAGCATGTTGAGTTAAGAAATATATCTTCAGAAAGAAAATGCTTGCAATAAGAGGACTGGATCTGTGTGTCCAGTTTGATTCGTCCTAGAAAGGAAGGATAGCAGATCAAAAGCAAAACAAAGGAAAACAGGAAGGGTTGAATCAATATTGTTTTGATCAAGTCCCCCATTGGAGTTCATCAGGGTCCTGGTATTTCCAGGTATTGCCCACAGTCACTTTGGCCAAAGGAGCAATTCGCTCTAAAACTTTTTGAAAGGTAATATAAGGCTTTGAGCTGATTTCAAAGCCCTGAAGAACAATTGGGAAGGAACAGAAACCACAAACCAGTAAGCCTAGATCTGTCTAGTTTTCTTGAGGAACGTGTCATAGGCAGATAAATGCAATCACCGACCAAGATTTCTTTCAACAGAGTTGCACCAGCACTTTCAGCGGAACACAGTATGTTCCTTTAGAATCAGTGGAATTAATTCCGCCTGCAGGAGCCCTAACAATACTTACAGTCCTATCCTACGAAGCCAATAGAAAGCAATTGGTTTAGGGCCGGACCGCCTAACTTTAAGGAGGATCGAGCTGTGACTTGACAGGGATGATCCCCTGAAATTAATGGGGCTTACTACCAGCGAGGTTTAAGTGCAGGAGCTCTGATTTAAACCGATGGGGCGCCAGACTGTTCCTGTACCTTCCTAACTTCCTCCAACTGCGAGTGTAGAAGCGCAGGGCTGATTCGATTTAGTTTAGACCAGCGCGCTTGCTTGTTTGCTTGCTTAGTTTAGTAGTTGTCCTCTAAAAAGGCTCTCAGAGGGGCCTGTTACCCCCAACTCTCTCCTCACTCCAGCAGCAAGTCATGCTTCATCTTGACTGGCTTGAAGGTCACAGCTGCCAAAGTCACCCGGAGGGATCGCTTCATTCCGACCAGGGCTCTGTTTTTCCACAGCTTTTCCCACCGCCTCACCTTCCATTTATCTACCCACCCCGTCACTGCCAACCGAAAGAACAGGGAAGGCCACGCCAAAGAAATCATAAATAAATCGGGAAAGGGGGTTGCTTTGATTAAAAGTTGGTTTTCTGAAAGAAGAATGAGGTGTGAAGTTGCTGACACTTTCCCAAATATTTCTGAACAGTGTATTATTTTTATTTTTGAGGGGTGGTGCTGAAGCTGCCCTTAAAAACAGGCAGTGAAGATTTAGTCGCTATGTATTCTGAGCCAGAACTTTGATTCTCCCACGCCATTTTCATTTGTCCTGAGAGGAGAAGGTTTCTTAAGCGAAGCGCTGGAGAGAAAGGGGCCGCGGAACGGCGCATTTGTAGCCTGGGCACCAGAAACCACGAGGGCCTCTGCGTGGAACTGCAAAATTTATCCAGGCTACGGCGGGTCATTGCTGGGAAAGAGCTCAACTGACGTCCCTGCTTTCAGTTCAGCTGTGTTGTTCTAAAAAAAGAAAGAAAAGAAAAGCAACATCAACCAAACGCTTGTCCTTCCTCACTTGACCTGTCAATAGATTTCCCCAGACCAGAAACAGAGTATAATTGATTAATCATCTGCTATTTAATCAATTTGGGCACATTATCCAAGCCTCAATAGAGATGCCTTTTCTGAGATAAGGTGGGAAAGAAAGAAAGATGTATTCTTTCTCTTCTTTCCCAAGAAGAGCTTGGTTCCCCTGCTTCCAGAATAGTCTCCATCCTCAGCTGTTCTACCTGGCTGTTTTCAGAAGGAGAGGTGAGACGGTTTCTCTCATGGTCCTAGGCTTAGTTCCTGACAGTACAAGACACCTGCCCCAAACCCTGCAGAGCCATTGCCAGACACTGTGGAGTCTACATTGGAGGCAATACTGAGTTAAACATACCAGAGACCTGACTCAAGTTCTTATCTTCTTCTCCCAGAACTCCTGCATGGTTGTCTTTCCCCCTCCCCCATCTTTCTCCTTTCAATATATTTTTATATTATAAGCAATGATTTTAAACTAGGAATTGGTCTGTGTGCAAGGTGATACATAAAAGTAAAAAATAAAACAGCTTTGTCTCAAATGGTAGGATTTGATAGGCTGTCTTTCCCATATAAATCTGCCCATTCTCAATGTCTGCTCCAGCTATCCCCACCCTTAAGATTATGGATGACTGCCTTTCCCAGAGAGGTCCAATTGGCATCACTACTTTTTATTCTTCCTGGCCTTTCTAGGAATGCTGCTGAATCCTTCACTTTACTGCTGGTTGTTTATATTTGTTGTTTGCTGGATTTTAATTGTTCTGGGTTGGAGTCAGAATACATGACTGCACATCATACTGAAATCAATGGGACTTACTTCTTAGGACACATGCATAGGCTTCAACTGTTAGTCTGGAGCCAGCCCATCTTATTCAGCTTTTTAAAGCATAACCCTGTGTATATTTACTCAGAAGAAAAGCTCCTTTAGTTTCCTGGGGCTTATTCCCAGGAGACTGGACATACGTTCATGGAGTTAATGGCTCTTATTAATGAAAATACCTTCCTTGGAAACGCAGGCAGGAACATTTTAGATGAATAAGCTAAAGGAGAGCTATGGTAGAGCCATTTCTTAGGCACATTACCAATTTAATCTTGCCCACTTTGTTAAAGTTCATGTACTTGTGATTATTCAAACAGGTACGGATTTTTAAATGCTAAAATCTTGATACAGGCAGATGCAAAGCATAAGAACAGAAGAAATATAAGAACATAGGAAGTGCCTATTTGATCAGGCCAATGGCCCATCTAGTTCAGCATCCTGTTATCACAGTGGCCAACCAGATCCTGGTAGGAAACCAAAAGGCATGGTCTGAGCACAAGAGAACTCTTCCCTGGTCCCAGTGGTCTCCAGCAACTGATACCTAAGAAGCATTGCTGCTTCTGATTGTATAGGTAAAGCATAGCCATTGAAGGCCTTCTCTTCCATGAAAGGAAGCATAGGTGTCAGTTATGTCAAATGAAACCCAGATTTTTCTGGGATGTGAGGGGAAGGGAAAGCTTGCTATTGAAACTACTTTAAATGAATTTCAATATCAGGAAGTTAAAATTTATGCTGAAACTCAGAATTCTAAGTCTGAAAACTTGAAGCCTCAAAATAACACACACACACCTCCATTGTTTTGTGGAGTTTTGCGCAGCAGTGATTTGAATTTCAAATATATTGTAAAAGATTTGTGTCAAGTCTAATTCCTGGAAACTCTGTATTGAGCTTTTCTGAGCTGTGGAGTTTGAAACTAACATTCCTCCGCTCCCAAATGTTGGTTGGCTAATTTGTATTTTGAAATCATTACCTCCAAAAAGCAGGGCCCCTCAGCCTAATAAAGAATTGTGTTAAAAGTTGCTAAGCAACTTAAAAGGACGTTTGCTTTCAAGAAGCTCACTTGTTTGTTTAAATCCCGAGTATGTTGCATATTATTAGCTGCATTACATAAATCAACAAAGGAATCTATATTGGCAAGGGGAGAGGACATTCCTACCCTTGGCCTTTTTGCATTATGCAATTAAAATCACTTGAATTGCATGTTGAAGTTTCAACAAATATTCAACAAACATTATTTATCTTGAAAAATTCTCCAGATTATTAAGTACATAAAAGCACCAGAGGGGAGAAATAATTAAGCAGGTTTGTCATATCGTATGTGTTTATTTTAACCTTTCTTTTTAAAAAATCTTATCTACTAAGTACTTTTACAAGACACTAATTATATTCTTTCTGAAAAGAATTCTCCAACACCCTTCAGTGCTTACACCCTTTAATCATATCTCATTACATCTACCTAATCCATCTTTTTTCACATTGCCAGTGCTCATTAACAGTTTTAAAAGCCAGTCCTGGACGTTATCATCCTTGATTTCAGAATCACAACTGGTACCAATAATATTTTATGCTTAAAAAAGGAAATAAGAGATGATTCTGGTTTGGAGATCACTTTCCCCTTTCCCTCCTTCTTTTCTGCTTTCCCTTTTTTTGTATCTATTAAACAAGATGCTGTGAGTGATAATACAAGAGAACCGTGTAGCGTTCTTTCCCCCAAGAAGAAGTTAATTTTATAAGCTGCTTCGATGGTGGATCAACAATTCCTTTGAAGGTAAATGATCCTTGACTAACATTTAGCAGATATTGTGCTTCACAGATGTTTGATTGGCAATTCATGTGACATCTAGTAAACAGCATGGGTAATTCATTGGCTCTCTGCATGTGTGCAAGAGGGGTGGGTTGGGGTGACACAGAGCACTGGCTAGCAAATGGCCCTCTTTCATTCCCATGCTAAGTGTATGCTTCTCAGGGCTGAGAAATTCACGGAAAATACTGTAGCGCCAACATTTGTTAACCAGAACTGATTGAATAATTGATCACCATTCTTTCTTTCTGTGTTCTTTCTCTTTTTAACATGATAGGAGCAGCTTGTAAGCCTGTGTATACATTCTCAAAGACTGCAGAATCGCTTTTGCACCAGGAGGTATACATATCGTGCATGTGTGTGCATGTATAGTAAGGTTGCTGTCACGCCGCAGTTTGCGTGGCCACCAATAGGTGGCCATGTGAATTGCAGTATGATGGCAGAACTGCAGGTGGGTGGCCCAGGCAGGCAGGCAGAGCAGGTGGAGTGACGGGCAGACATGGGAGGCTTTATGTTGGGTGGGTGGGGAGAACCTCAGTTAGTTAAGGATTTTGTATTGATTTACTTGATTTAGGGGGATAGCTGCTCCTCTCTGCTCCCTAGCTATGCCCATGTGGGCAGAGCAAGCAAACTGCAGAGGAAAGTGCAGGACAGGCCCCACCTTGACCTCTTTGACCTCTGATGCCTCCACTGGGTGAAGGAGGTGAATGCTCAGCCTTCCCCAACTGGGTGGCTTCCACATGTGTTGGACTGCAGCTCTCCACATCCCTAACCATTGTTCATTCTGGCTGGGGCTGATGGGAGTTGCAGTTCAAAAATCCAGAGGACACCATAGCCCAAAGATCTTTGGGATGATCCATAAGTATGTCATTATCAGTTCTGCCACATGATGATAGTAGATGTATTCTATTCTTTAATCCCTTGGTACACTGGGACATGGGTGGCGCTGTGGGTTAAACCACAGAGCATAGGACTTGCTGATCAGAAGGTCAGTGGTTTGAATCCCCGTGATGGGGTGAGCTCCCTTTGCTCGGTCCCTGCTCCTGCCAACCTAGCACTTCGAAAGCATATCAAAGTGCAAGTAGATAAATAGGTAGTGCTCTGGCGGGAAGGTAAACTGAGTTTCCATGCGCTGCCCTGGTTCACCAGAAGCGGTTTAGTCATGCTGGCCACATGACCCGGAAGCTGTACGCCGGCTCCCTTGGCCAATAAAGCGAGATGAGCACCGCAACCCCAGAGTCAGCCACGACTGGACCTAATGGTCAGGGGTCCCTTTACCTTACATTGGGACATACTTCACTGTACTTAGTCTCTTGGCCTTATTTGAAACATTGTACATTGTATTGTAGTGGCTTTTGAAAAGAAGATAGATTAGATACATTTAAAAATATAGTACTTCTGAGAGTAGTTTACTCCTTTTTGTTTAAATCAGCAAGTGGTTATGCCCCTGTAGATGGCAAAGCAACAGAACACAACAGCCCAATCCTCATCCCTTTTAAGATGAAGTATTTGGATTGAAGCCATCATTGGCTTGTATCCAGGTACATCGGGTGAACTAGGCAGCAGCGTTGACTGCCTATAAAGAGCCAAATGAACCTCAGATGCCATCCAGCTAGTTAGGCAAATGGTCAGCTAATAGTGGCTTGTATCTGCCCCCTGAAGGATCCTGTGGGAATCAATGCTAAGAAAGGAAAGCAAGAGGAAGGGAGAGGGAGAGGGAGAAAGAGAGAGACCAAGCAACCAATTCTGGAACGTGAAAGGGTGTGTTCAGTTATTTTAGCTTATTTTTGTTAATAATATGTTGAGTTCTGAATAGAGAGATCATGGGAAACTTTATTTATTCAGTTGAATATTTATAAACCATGCTTGCATAAAAATACAACAAGGTGGTGTGCATTAGACACCATTACAATAAGTGCAATTAAAAATATCAATGAAGACATTAATAAATACTGGTTGAATAAAAAGGAATTCAGATTTCAAAGGCCTGCCTGAATAACACTGTTTTTAAGAGATGTCAAAAAAAAAAGAAGCAATAATATTCCTGCTGAAACTCTACTAGCAGAGGGTCCCACCCCCCCAGGAAACATGTGTAGGAGAGTTGATGCAAGTTTATTTGGCAAAGAGCAACAGCCGTTAGGGAAGCGACCAAGGTGACACAGGCTTATATAGAGGTATTTCCTTTCCTTAGTTTTACACATGCATAGAAACTGAGTCAGGTACGCAGCGAGAGATGAAGAATGAGATGTCTGTCTTATCAGGGCTGAATGCCAAGTTCATCATGACTATACCCAAGGATGAGCCCTATCTCTCCCCTGCATTCCACATCCTTAACCCTCCAATGGCATGGGGAAAAGAAAATCGTAAGAAGAGCCTGTTGGATCAGGCCCATGGCCCATCTAGTCCAGCATCCTGTTCTCGAAGTGGCTGCACAGATGCCTCTTGGGAAACCCACAAGCAGTGGCGTAGCATGGGGAGTGCAGGGGGGGCTGGCCGCACCGGGCGCAACATCTGGGGGTTAGGGTTAGGGGGCACAAATCCACGGGTTGTTGTTGTTGTTGTTTAGTCGTTTAGTCGTGTCCGACTCTTCGTGACCCCATGGACCAGAGCACGCCAGGCACTTCTGTCCTCCACTGCCTCCCGCAGTTTGATCAAACTCATGCTGGTAGCTTCAAGAACACCATCCAACCATCTCATTCTCTGTCGTCCCCTTCTCCTTGTGCCCTCCATCTTTCCCAACATCAGGGTCTTTTCCAGGGAGTCTTCTCTTCTCATGAGGTGGCCAAAGTATTGGAGCCTCAGCTTCACGATCTGTCCTTCCAGTGAGCGCTCAGGGCTGATTTCCTTCAGAATGGAGAGGTTTGATCTTCTTGCAGTCCATGGGACTCTCAAGAGTCTCCTCCAGCACCATAATTCAAAAGCATCAATTCTTCGGCGATCAGCCTTCTTTATGGTCCAGCTCTCACTTCCATACATCACTACTGGGAAAACCATGGCTTTTACTATACGGACCTTTGTTGGCAAGGTGATGTCTCTGCTTTTTAAGATGTTGCCTAGGTTTGCCATCGCCTTTCTCCCAAGGATCAGGCGTCTTTTAATTTCGTGACTGCTGTCACCATCTGCACTGATCATGGAGCCCAAGAAGGTAAAATCTCTCACTGCCTCCATTTCTTCCCCTTCTATTTGCCAGGAGGTGATGGGCCCAGTGGCCATGATCTTCGTTTTTTGATGTTGAGCTTCAGACCATATTTTGCGCTCTCCTCTTTCACCCTCATTAAAAGGTTCTTTAATTCCTCTTCACTTTCTGCCATCAAGGTTGTGTCATCTGCATATCTGAGATTGTTGATATTTCTTCCGGCAATCTTAATTCCGGCTTGGGATTCATCCAGCCCAGCCTTTCGCATGATGAATTCTGCATATAAGTTAAATAAGCAGGAGGACAATATACAGCCTTGCCGTACTCCTTTCCCAATTTGGAACCAATCAGTTGTTCCATATCCAGTTCTAACTGTAGCTTCTTGTCCCACTTAGAGATTTCTCAGGAGACAGATGAGGTGATCAGGCACTCCCCTTTCTTTAAGAACTTGCCATAGTTTGCTGTGGTCGACACAGTCAAAGGCTTTTGCATAGTCAATGAAGCAGAAGTAGATGTCTTTCTGGAACTCTCTAGCTTTCTCTAGCTTTCTAGCTTTCCACGGGTTAGGGGGCGCAAATCCACGGGTTAGGGGGCGCAAATTACTTGCCTTGCCCCGGGTGCTGACAACCCACGCTACGCCACTGCCCACAAGCAGGACTCCAGCACAAGAGCACTCTTTCCTTTGGTGGTTTTCAGCAACTGGTATTCACAAGCATTGCTTGTGGAGGCAGAGCATAGCCATCATGGCTAGACGCCTTCAACAGTCCTTTCCTCCATGAATCTGTCCAATCCTCTTTTATAGCCATCCAAGTTGGTGGCCATCTATATGCTGTGTGGAGAAGTATCAGGCTTAGACCTCCCCCTGCCTACAAGGCCTGCCACACTAAAGGCTCAGTCTCTAGTAAAGACCGACTGAACCTCAGAGGTGTGGGGAACCACAAGAAGCGCCCCATCAGAGGATCTCTGTGATCAAGGAGGAGTATAAAGTGCAATGGTACCTTGGGTTAAGAACTTAATTCGTTCTGGAGGTCCGTTCTTAACCTGAAACTGTTCTTAACCTGAAGCACCACTTTAGCTAATGGGGCCTCCTGCTGCCGTCGCATGATTTCTGTTCTTATCCTGAAGCAAAGTTCTTAACCCGAGGTACTATTTCTGGGTTAGTGGAGTCTGTAACCTGAAGTGTCTGTAACCTGAAGCATCTGTAACCCGAGGTACTACTGTATCAGTTTGAGGTTTGGCACCATCACGAAGCATGCAAAAAATGCATTACTTTACACGTATTATGGCAACACAGAGTTAAGCACACATACCCACATGGATGCCACTGAGCTGTAACTCTATAATTCATCAACAAACTCCTTCAGAAACATTTGGCTACCTTGAAACAGATGCCTGAGCCGTGAAGATACAAAGTCTTGTCTAAGCATTTGGAAAGGATACATTTCATTAAACAAAGCACCCATTTCTGATGTTCAGGCTTGTGTGCCATTGCTTATGTAGTCAAAGTAGCACTACCATAGCACAGGAGGGAACTATCTTTGTGGAGTCTGAATGAAAACAATGCTAAGGCAGAGGGAGACTAAAAATTACTTGTGGGGGGACGGCATGTGCTCAGTGGTTACAGAATGCCAACTCCTTGTTTGGGGCAGGGGATAATGGTATGCCAGATGAGAGGATGGAGAAATGTGGGAGAAAGTATGGCTGGCTGGAACATGACAGGACTATTATGCTCTCCAACATTTGGGTTCATATCCCACTTGTTGGGATTATTGATCGTCATTCTGGAACAATGCAATTTATTTGAGCATTTGTGATATAGCTCACTTCCTGCTAACAGAGACCTGTTCCAGGCTGGCACTGGAACCCTCCAGTTGGCACACAGAACCCAACCCAATGACTATTAAAACCCGTGAAAGGATAGAATGCTGCAATGCCAATATAGTGTGTCTGCTTTTTCAGATATCCATATCTGGGCACTGTTGAGCCATGTGTGTCTCACACTTATCCAATCCAGCACATAACGTCATTTGCATCACTCTCTGCTTGTGTATAGCCTGCAGCTGTGAAATGTTTTGATCATGGGTTTTGAGCTAGAAATCTAAATATGCCTCATTTATATAGAGATTTTATTCATTATTCATTATTAGATTTATATCCCACCTTTTCTCCAAAGGGCTCAAAGTGACATATATTCTTCGCCACCTCTCCATTTCCCCTCAGAATAGGTATTCAGCTTTCTATGTGGTGGGAACCATCTTCACAAATTTGATCTTCTGGGCAGTATCACATCCTCTGTATGCCTCATATATGCCTGGTCTCAACAAATCACTCCCCTTAAGCATTTCATAGAATCATAGAATCATAGAGTTGGAAGAGACCACAAGGGCCATCGAGTCCAACCCCCTGCCAAGCAGGAAACAATTTTTTTCCTGTAATATTTGAGATTAACAATATAGACCATTCAATGATAAATCTGTCTGATACATCTTAAAAACAATTGTGCTTGATGGCTTGACATGCAGTTGGAAAAGCAGTGGTGTACAGTAGTTAGAGGGGGGACCTAGGAAACAGATGGAAGCTGACCTCCACTCAGCCCACTTTCAGCCTATCTCACCAGGTTGCTATGAGGATAACATTTGTGAGGAGGAGACCAATATATAAAGAAATACTACCTAGATCTCTGTTCAGAATGCTGAGGAAAAAGAAATGGGAAACTAGCAATAGCCCTTTCATGCCTGCTAACTGTTACTTTCAAAGGACCCCATTCCTACAGAGAGATAGGAACACAGGAACATAGGACCCCACTGCCTTATGCCATCAGACCATCTAACTCAGTATTGTCTACACTGACTGGCAGCAGCTCTCTAGGATTTTAGATGGGGTTATCTTCCAGTCCTACCTGGAGACGCCAGGATCGAAACTGGGACCTTTTGCATGTCAAGCAGTTCTATGTTTGCCTTGAAACATGTAGCTCTGCCATTACATTAAGGTTGGCTTAATAGAGATCAGTAGGACTTATTTAGGGTCAGAGCATAAAAGCCATAAAATATCTCTCTCCCTCTCTCTCTCTCTCTCTCTCTCTCTCTCTCTCTCACACACACACACACACACACACACACACACACACACAGAGAGAGAGAGAGAGAGAGAGAGAGATATCTAGAAATTGTTTTGCTTCTGTCATCTGTTCTGCTGCTAAATTGTGGTAGTTCTTTTCACTTGCATTGGTCATGATGTCATCTTTTGTTAGCGAATCATTTCAGATTTCCAGGAGCTTGGTTTAAAGACCATTCCCTTAAAAAAAGAAGAATCATTCTAATTTTCCTCCATGCTGCTATGTGGTGGGTTTAGTGCTTAGCATCTGACATGTTTTCTCAACTACTGGTTTATAATGAAACTGCAAACATGAACATACTCAGGGGAATGTGATAAAAGCAACAACATCAACAGCATCCCATGATCTCTGCAAAGTAAATGGCAGCTCTAAAATTGTCACATCTGGATCAAAAATATTTCATCTGCTCACCTAAATAAACAAAAATAAACAGAGATAATTAGGATCAAAACTCAATGAATGTTTATTTTAACAGCTTCTTGTTTCTCATTAATTATTGGAATGGGACATGAAGACCTAAATTCTTAATGTTTGCTTTGCATAGTGTAAAAACAAGAGCAACATAAAACAGATAAGACAGATTGGTAGCTTTCTTACCAGGTAATTTATGATTAAGTTCTCTTTGTGAAACACGAGTGTCTTCCACACTTCTACAATGATGAGTGCAACTCCATAAATCCAACAGATTGTACATGGGGCTGCTGGGAGTCAGGTTCTCTGCATGGAGTTCAATGTGACTGGTTGCATTCATGTTAAAATAAAGAAAACCCATTGCCATTTTTAAAATATAACTCATGATAATCATAGCAGTGTGTTCAATACAGTGCACATAGATAGGATTTATCCATCTGCCTGACCATCTAAGATAGCTATCATACATCTGAAGGAAACAAATATCAAAGTTAACAGTGAGCACATGAAATGTATTTACCCAAATGTGTTTCTCTAAAAGAGGAATGGGGGTGGAAGAAGAATTTAGGAAGAGATGAGTCATGATTAAAGCTGGTCATGCAGGAGGTGGGACTAGTGACAACTCTCATCACCTCTGACCATTGGCTATGCTGGCTGTGGCTGATGGGTTTTGGAGACCAGCAACACCTGCAGGGCCACAGATTCACCATCTCTGATATAAAGGGACTCAGATTTAGCATTCTAGAGGCATGATCAAGCCAGTCTCCCTCCCTTTCCCTCCCAAACACTCTCTCTGGCAAAGGAGTTATGCCTTTGGAAGGTGACCACTGATAAAGGTGGTCCACAGAAGCTAATCATGTGCAATGTTGAGTGGGAGGTGCAACAATACTCACACTGGGAGGCCAAGTCTGTGGTGCATCCCTGTTCCACTGGCTACTGCTGATACTGGTTTTCAATTTTGTTAGCTTTAAAAAACAAAACAAACAAACAAAAAAATCACACACCATATCCTATGTAAACTAGTCTCACTGGGACTCTAGAAGAAGCATGTAATATAAATCAGTAATTCAATAAAACCATTTACAAGTTCAACTAATACAGAAACCTGAAACCAAACCCTCATGCAAGCAACATTGTGACATAAACCATCAAGGTACTCCTATTTATTTTGTTGTTGTGTATTTTGAAGCATCCCCTAATTTACATGGGGATTACGTTCCTGGCCCCTGCACACATAAGTGATATTGTGTGAAGTGGGGGAATACCCTCTAAACAACCTTTAAACACCCTCTCTGCCAATCTCTCTCTAATACCTACAAAAAAAATACTGTATACAAAAATATCCACAACTAGAACTGAAGCTCTCAGGCTGGTTGGAGGCTGGAGGATGAACTGGAAAGTGGCTGCTGTTAGGCGGGGAAGCTAAGCAGCATAAACAAAGCCTTGCTGTGCCTCTGGTCTCTTCGGGGCTTCTTCCACCTTCACTGACATCCACTTCAGCCTCCAGGGAGCGTCTCCTTGCAAGCCGCAAGGACTCTCTCCAGCTCTTTCCCACCATTTTGGGATTTGAATTGAATTATTTATGTGTTTCCCAGCACTGTGTGGGGTCGCATGTAGGTGGGATGGGTGACACCTGTATCTCTCAGGGCACCATGTTCCAAAGAGTAGAATTAGTCACCCATCCTTTCCAAAAGGCAATCAGTTCATACAGAGCAGAAATGTCAGTCATCAATTGGATGGCTGGATGTGTACACAGCAGTGAAAGAGCAGTGCACAAATTAATGGACATTTTTCTAAAATTGTGGTCTATGTGCTCTTGCATATGGCAGCATGTTGAGTAGCCTCTGATGCTCCTCAGGGTTCCCTGGCTCTATCTAGGACTGTGATACCAATTAAAGAAGCCACCGTCTCCTTGTGGAACTTCCTTCACAAAGAGATTCATTGGCCAACCTCTCATCACTTTTAGATGGTGGGCTATCGCGATGATTGTGTGCACTGAGATTGGTCTGTGAAAGTTACAAAAACAACAACAACAACCACTAGATGTTTGAAAATCTCTACTTTTAAAATAATGTCTGTTGGACCTGTTTTTACTACTGATTGAAATGGTTTTACGCTGATTTTAGGGCTATTTATGCAACATGTCAGCCACCATTAGTCTTATCAAGCATCTACCGTGAGCACATGAAGAGGGCTGTGGGGCCACATCCCCAAGCCCAGCCTTCAATATATCTGCCTCCAGGTGTGCCAACTTGAATAAAATATTCGGGGGGTGGAGCAAGCCCCACCCCACATAATCGATCACATGACATGGTACACACACACACCATTGGAATGGCAAGGCCCATCAACTTTCCCCCCCACACTGAGCAGAAAGGTCTGAAGGGGGATTGTAAATACATTTGATTAAGTGCATGTAGCCTCCATAGCTCGAAAACCCCAATCATTCAGGGTTCTTAATTGCTGGGAAGTTGAAGGCACTTAAACTCCATCTTCAAACCTTCCTGCTCAATACAGTAAGATCCAGGGTAGAGTAGGCAGGATGACTGGAGGGAGGCTTGTGTATGTCATCCCATGCTTTCTGCAAAATAAGGTAGTGGTGCACTTGGTCTAGCCAAAGTTAAGCCCTCTGAAGCCCCCATTGATTCCAAAGGCAACAATTTAAGAAAAGGCAGAACTTTCTCACAAAATTCAATGTGATTCCAAGTGCTAAATTCTGACTAGATTGTGCATATGGGTTACAATAATTTATTAAAGTTGCACCAATTTACTTAAGATACATTCTCCCTGTCACAATAAGCCTTTGTTTTAATTGACAACCAATTAAATATTAGAAGTGATAATTAAAAGAGAAAGTTATGTTTGAGCTATCTTAATACTGCCCTGCACCCTGAATTGTATTTTTAAAATAATAATAAAAATAAGGAACAGGTTCGCAATATTTGGTTAAAATTCCTGTCACATGTCTTGTTTCAGAATTAAGCTAATCATACCTTGTGGAGCTGAGCGTGTTTTCTTTCAGATTTGGTCACAGGTCCTAGTACTAAATTAATATAATCATAGCCTTTTGTTCTGCTGGGAATAAAATAGTTGTTTAATTAAACATGCCAGTTGTTTATAATATAATGTTTCAGAAAAACTTGTTTGAAAGGAAAGATAAAGATTTATATCAAACATTTCAATCTGACAAGTAAATTACATTTCCTCTGCCATAACGAGAGGCAAAGCAGAAAATAATGATTACAACATCTGTAACTTGCGTTGTTCCTCAGAGGAACGGAGCACTTGTTCTCATTATTCAGAGATGTGATATGCATTTGCCTACAAAGGTGACCTTTACACTCTAGAGATTAAAGCAGCATGTTTTTCCACCTTTAAAATAGAGCTCCATGGTTGATCTTCAAATTCTTTGCATCAACTTATAACCATCTCTTTCCAATGAAATATTTCCGGGGGAGGGGGTGGGAATACACACAAAGAGATGAGTAAATGACTGTATTAAAAATGCCAAAAGATTTATTTTTTTGTCTGTGGATTTTCATTTATTAAAACAGAAATCACCAGTATAGCACCGACAGTGTGGTGCAATGGTTTGAGTATTGGACTAGGGTTACATTCACACCATACATTTAAAGCATGTTTAAAGCATTTGGCTTCTCCCAAAGAATCCTGGGAACAGTAGTTCACACCTAACAGAGCCACAATTCCCAGCAGTCTTAACAAACTCCAGTTCCTAGGATTCCTTGGGGAAATGTGGCCCAAGACTGAGGAGACCCTGGTTCAAATACCCATTTAGAAAAAAACCCCAAAAACCTCACACAAAGCACACTAAATGTGAAATTGTGGTTGAAATATACAGGTCAGTGGTACCTCGGGTTGCATACGCTTCAGGTTACATACGCTTCAGGTTACAGACTCCGCTAACCCAGAATTATTACCTCAGGTTAAGAACTTTGCTTCAGGATGAGAACAGAAATTGTGTAGCGGTGGCACAGCGGCAGCAGGAAGCCCCATTAGCTAAAGTGGTGCTTCAGGTTAAGAACAGTTTCAGGTTAAGAACAGACCTCCAGAACGAATTAAGTTCTTAACCCGAGGTACCACTGTACTAGGACTAGAGCTGCTTAGAATGTCTGTATCTTTTCTCCAACTCAAATAAAATGGGTATCCAATGCACCTGTTGTGAATTACTGAGAACTGTGGGAGACATTTTACTGGTTTACTGCAGTGAGCTTTGCCTTTTGACAAGCATTTATTTGACATATTGTATTTGTTCGTAACGGAACTAAATTAGAATACTTTCGATCACAATCCTAAACCATTGATCTAGCTCCTATTTTTCCATTGCCATCATAATAATATGTTTTGTGACACTGTGCTAGCAAATATTTTAAGCTATCATTGTGTAAAGGAGACAGGAGATGAAGTTTCACAGATGTTTTGTTGAATCCAATGGAGCTACAGCACTGAATACCACCCCTGGAGTTAAGAGTGACCAAGTAAGGTGCCCAAGTTTGCTGATGACATTAAATTATCCAGGGTGGTAAAAGATAGTGGAGTTGTTGTTGTGAGGGGCTCAGAAAGAATCTCTCCAAACTGAGTGAATGGGCATGAAAATGGTAAATATGGTTCACTATAAATAAGTGTAAAGTAATGCACATTGGGGAAAAGCATCCTAACTGCACACATACAGGCACATAAATCCTGATGGAGCCTGAACCGCTGTTGGCTGACTAGATAAGAATTCTTAGGCCATGGTACATGGTTCAATGAAAACACTTACCCAGTGAGAGAAAAGGAAATGCAACCTCCAAGTTAGGAATTAATAGGTAAAGAGTCAAAAATAAAACTACCAATGTAAGGTTACCAGATTTTTTTCAATGAATCCAGGGACACTTTAATTAATTAATTAAATACTACATGTTCAGGATGTTGATGCTGCAGCGATGGCGGTGGCAGAGGAGCAGCCCCCGCCTTGACCTCAACCTCCACATTTCCCCTTCCTCCGAGGCTTCTATCTCCTTTCTCCATGAGCCTGGGTAGTCCCTGAGTTGTTGGTTCTTTGGTGGTAGTGGTGGTGGGGAAGTGATGCGCGGTGGGTCAGGCATGGAAGGCAGAGAAGGCAGGCCAAGAGCGGCGGCGGTGAGGCTCGGGCAGTGCGATGCCTCCCTTCCCTTTGGAGCAGCCCCAATCCCATTCCTACTTGTGTGCAAGCAGGAGGGGGCGGGGATCCCTCAGCTGGGAAGGGAAGCTTCCCATTGCCTAACTGAGAGATCCCTGCCCCCTGCTGCTTGCACGCAAGCTCTGATAGGCAGTGTGAAGCCTCCCTTCACAGCTGAGAGATCCCCGCCCCGAACCTGCTTTTATGCAAGTAGGAGTTGGGAGGCTGCTCTGATAGGCAGCATGAAGCCTCCCTTCATAGCTTAGTTGCTGGGGTCAGGGAAGGTGGAGGCAGCCCAAAAGCTGCATCTTAGAGCCTCTGCACCAGCATCATATGGGGACTTCCGAGCATCTCCTGAAGCCAGCCAGAGCCAACTGCTCCAGGCTGCTGAGACTACCGCTGCTGTGTTTCCCAGGGACATTAGATGAACTCCGGGGACATTCCGGGGATGGCATTTGACCGGTGACTTATTCACAAATCTGGGGACTGTCCCCGGGAAACTGGGACGTCTGATAACCCTACCAATGCCATAATGGCTTTATACAAATCTGTGATGCAACCACACTTGGAATGCATGTACAACTGGGTTGTACTCAAACTTCTTCCTCTTCCATTCCTCATGTGAGAGATATAAAAATATCCCATAGTACTTAACTCAAGTACTATGGTCATTGTTTTAAACCACCACTTCCCCCCCCCCCTTTCACTGTTCCTCTCTTCTTGCTCCCATGCCATGTCCATTGCTATTGTGCAAGCTGACTTCATGTAAATTTATGGTTGGGATGGGGCACCACACATCCGCCAATAGGGGCTGCATGCTGACATTCTCACATTTTTATTGTAAATAGAGAAAAAAAGGTAGATTTACTAGTTGAAATTCTACCATGATCTGAAAGTGAAAGAAGAGCCAAGTGGACCAAGAACCTTTAAAAAGTGTGTGCGTGTGTGTTTGTAATGAATTTCAGTGATATATTTTGTCTGACGAATGAGGTCGTACTACTTCAACACAATCTTATCACAATAAGTTCATTTGTCAACATTCAAGTGTAGAGGGGAGAGCACGTGGCTTAGAAATAATTTCTAGCCTTGACAATGTGTGTCTGTCACTAAAGCAGTCTATTCCAAAACAGATACATCACAGCAGTAACGAGAAAAGAAAGCCTGGTTTAATTTGAACATGCATTTATCTTCATAAAACCCAAGTGGTTCTCCAAGGATGTCATTTTACAGATTTGCCTTGGACCGATTTAAAATCGGCACATATGCTTTATTTTCTTGTGCACAACAGGAGTGAAGATGGGTATGATTTTCCCCCTTTTGCAGGGGTGAAATAGGTTGCCTGTCAGTTGGATTTAGGCGACAGTCTGTCTGCAGGCCGTAAGATGATCTGCATAGTGCCAGAGGAAAGCGGGCAAAATTCCTGGCTTGCAAGTACAGATACTGATCTACCTTAGCCACCTAAACAATGCCTCACCTGTTTGCCTTGTCCATACCTTATTTTACGCAGTCTAATGCTTGTTTTGTTTGACTTTTCTTTTATTTCTGTGGATCTGAGCTTTGATACACTTTGGGGACTACATAAACACAGTGTTGTACTTGAACATCACCATACTTCAGAGTACTCTGGTGGCTTAAGACCACCACCCCCTCAGCAAGAACAGCACTGTTATTGAAAATTATGAGCCCAGGACTAAATAAGTAGGCCACATACGCCAGTGTTTGATCTACCAGACGAGTGTCCAATGACATTGAATGTGAGATTCTACTAATTACTGCACTGTGTACCCTCAGTTAAAATTTCTTCCACTGGAACTAGTAAAAGGCTTTCTATTTTTATTAATTATTTTCCAGTGGCTGATAGCTAGGAGATAAGTTACTATAGCGTTTAGAATTCTATCCACTCGTTTTCCAGACAGAAGTATGTCGCTGTGTACAGCCTCTTTCACATAGGAATGAAATAGAAAACTCAGTCCACTTTCTCAGTAAAGTATAATATAAATATTTTACCACCATTCATTATTGGCTTGCTGATAGCTAGTCCAGCTTTGCCAACAGGAATCGGAGGGGGTTGTGTGTGCCTTGTAACTATATTTGTGCTGGGAAGCGTGGAGACAAATATCCGTGCAAAACAAATGAAGAAAATGGAGGCAAACACACACACACACATCCTCAATGGAAACTAAACAAGCATTTCTCTAAAGTGCTGACACTTGGTATTATTTAATTTGCATACAGCACATTTCACTTGGGCTGGAGAACAATTAAGTTAACAAATAACGAAATCATCTGTACTCTTAGGGGTAATTTAACATGACTTGATTTTAAACTGTTTTACTTTGGCGTTACAAGGAACAGTCTCTATTTCATGCCAAAGCTCATCAATTTAAATCAATGGAAAACACTGAGACTGTAATGAATTGTGAGATGAATGAAGCAGGACTGAAAGTAAATATTCTGGCGACTCAAAGGATTGGCCTGAATCGGGCTGTTATTTGAAATACAGTTAAATATAAGAGGCTGGCTCTTCATTTATGTTGTCATATGAATAAGAAGTATTCACCTTCATAATCAGTGGTGCAGTGGTAAAATCTGGAGTTCAGGCACTCATGGAGTAGTCCCCAGGGCCACAACTGACCCCCAAGGAGAGTCTAGAAATCAAGGAAGCTATATTGATTTATTTTATATGTGGGGTGGGTGTAAAACACACACACACACACACACACACACACACACACACACACACACACACACGAGTGCTACCACGTCAAAGAGCATAATACCTAGTTTATAATGCCTGTGGCATAATGCTACACTCCTGTGTATAAATTGCCTCTGAGGAAGCTCCACTGGTTTCACTGGTGCTTACTTCTGACTACATAGGCTCAGATTTAAAAAACTTGAACAAAATATCTTCAGCCAGCTGCAGTACATTTGACTTTTAACTGGAAATGTAAACAGTCTGAAAAGAATTGCTACTATTTAGACTGATAGTGTGAAGAAGGAACACCATCAAAGAAATGGAAAGATGTATCCAGCCTCTGCTTGATTATTTTCTTCATTCTCTGACTTCCTCTGTTCTAATCTGTCACAAATAATAGTAAAACTTGAAAGTGTCATGATCAGATCATTCACTTGACACAGCAAGAAGGATTTATTCATTACCCTGAAACTCCGGCAGATGACATCATTGTTCCTGCTCAAAAAAAGCTGCACCCCCTCCCCCCAATGTCTTCTTCACTACACCACTCTTCATAATGTTACAGAGGTGACATTCATCGCAAGAAAAATGTAACTACAGAGTCTGGAAGCACACACGTACAGAATTCTCTAAATTATCCCGTGAGTCTTCATTTAAGCTAGTTAATTTGGAACACAGTGCAACTAATTTACCTTAAAGTCATGGAGGACATTTAAAACAGCCATCTAATCAGATGTTCTGATAAAATGGGGATGCATCTTCTATTGTTTGCATAATTAAATAACCACATTGGACATGAAGAGTGAATCTGAACCATCAAGACCTTAAGAAATGTCCATATACTTCTTTAGGATTGTGGTGTATGGATCCAGTGCATGACTGATAGAAGGTTAATGGAGAGTGTAATTAGAAAGCTCTAATATTGATCACTGTTTCAAAAATTTATTCACTTGGGAGCTGCATACAGACAAAGATCTGAAGCAGCTTTGGAAGACTGCAGCTCACAAACCACTTATTCCAGTGAATAGAATCCCTAATAGTCTGAGCAAGTGGACTGCAAATGGTCCCTATGAATTTTAATCCTGAGCATTGACATGAGAAAATCTCATTCACTAGTTGACACTTGTTCAAGCCCAGACTATAGATTGTTCATGGTAGAGGTGCATGGATGGATGAATCAGGTTCCAACCTGTGTCACTTTCAACTATATTTTCCCCTCAGTCTACGCTGTTCCATTTTTTGCCTGTCTTTGCCACTTACGTTTTTAGACCTTCCTCTTTTTTTACACAGACACCCACCATTAATCACAATTTTATAAGGGGGTACTAGGGATTCCTTTGAAATTTGCTCTTCCTTTACACAGATAGCAGCTATCTTTCAGTCATCTTTTTATATCCAAGTCTCTGGGAGACACTATGTAATCCAGTGGTGTCCAAACTTTTTTCAAAGAGGGCCAGAGTTGAAGAAGTGAAGGGCCGTGAGGGCAGACCAAAGGGCCAAGTTGTTGAGCTTTTTAAAATGATTTTACCCCCAAAGTTGTTGAGCTGTTTTTAGGATTGAAGTTGTTGAGGTTTTTTATAGGATTCTACCCCAGAAAATAAACTGCTACAGAGGCCAGATTAAACCGACAACCGACTGGTGGGCCGGATTAGGCCCCCGAAACGGACTTTGGACAGGCCTGATGTAATCCTATCCCAATCCCTTGCAGCCACATTTTTAATGCCAGTGTGCTGGCTGCTGCAGCAGCTGGGCCTTCTAGCAGTTTGCAGCAGCTTTTACCAGTGGAAAGAAAGCCTTCAGACTTCAAAGGCAGCCCTTGGACCACCTTGTAAAACCCAAGGACTGCACTACGAAAGTTCAGAGAACTGCAGAGTAAGCTGGGAAACTATGTTCTCATCTGCAAAGTGGTGCAGGAGGAGCAGATCAGGTCAACTAACTCCTAAATATGGTGAAAACAAATTTCTGTCACATACCTGGTCCATGGTGAACAACTTGGTCATGTGAGAACATTGTTTGAGTCCAGATCACCACTATTCCAAAAGTAACACCTAATCTCATCCTAGGCATGCCATTTCCATCACCTGGAAACTGAAATACAGGATTTAGGAGGCATCTGAGAAGCCTACCACCCAGAAAGCAGGTGAAGACTGAAGGGCTCCATAGCAAAATTTTTGACATTGGTTTGGACTGAGGCATGATCCTGCACAGACAGCAATTCTGCATGTGCAACTGTCCCACACTTTCCTCCTCTAGCTTCAGATCCTCACATCCAAACCTATGCTGTTATGAAGGGTTCCCCAAACTGCAACATTACATTTTCAGGGAGCGCAGAGGAGGGTGTAGGAAAGCTCTAATCACACAATTTAAGATACTAGTCTTTGTCCTCTGAGCTAGGTTTTTTTTGGTGAACGCATGTTGATTTTCTGCCATATTACCATGCCACAGGCTGAGAAAGTTGCTTCACTGCCAACCAGATGTGCTGAACTCTGTATGAATAGACTTTGGCAACCACAATTTCTTGAGCAGCTGGAGCCTGCAATCAGATTTAGAATAAGCCAATCTGAGCCGAATGCAGCACACATAGCTGCCAGTCAGATGACTAGTTCATCCTGTGGACACATGTTCATCACAGGATGATCAAACACAGTGGCTGCTTAGTGTTCAGGATCTCACGGGCATAGATCCCACTTTTCTGTAGCATAGGAGATTGGCTTTGTGTCATCCATCTCTGGCTTCAGAGAACTGGTCAACATAAAGATCCAGACGTATTTATTTCTGAATCAATTGTATTGTTTTGAAAGCCATTAAAGAGGCATGTTTAAGAAAGGAGTCTTTCAAAGGCAACACTTTCCTGTTGTCAGTAAATAATGTTGTCAATTGTCTCTTTTGCAGAACACACAGGCTGAATCTCATCTGCAAGCAATGAAGCAATGATCTGTGAGCCCTGGGAGCACTAGTAAAAACTAAATCTGTGGAGGGACAGAAGATTTCAGCTCAGCTTTTTTTTATTGTGAACTGTGAGATCATGTCTATTTGTGGATCTTTGTCTTCCATAACTGACAATGGGAGTTGTATGATGATCCCTTGAACGAGGTCTCTGAATACTATTCTGTTCCAGTCTTTACTTCAGATCAGTTTTTTCTCTCCAAGATTATGGACTATTAATAGTTTGCACATATGGGAAGCATCATTTGGTGAATGGAGTCTTATGAGGTGGGGTTCTGCCTCACACTTCCTACACTCCTGACAGGCATGCAAGCAAATCTTTACATCCTGGATATGTTGCTATCAAAATCAAGAGAACCATCTAGAGAAACATAAAATCGCCTTTAATGAGGCTAATGGGATGACTTGGAAAATGAAAACTATTCTCAGCTCTTCTGTGCTCTTCATTTGTTTCATTTCATTTCAGATTGCTGCAAATCATTAAGGGGTGTTTGTAAAAAGTAACCAGGCTAAGTGATTTAGTTATGATACTTAGTGGAGCTTCATGAAATCAGATGAGTTTCTTTCCAATTTCCCAGAGTGTTTGCTATTGCCTTGTGGAAACAGATGGAGTTAGTGGGCCTTCACAACTGATTTGTCTGACTCCTGAACTGAATCAGGCTGTATTGTACCCATTTTTCTTCATTTTGTACTGAATCTGGATCAGGTTGAGGTAGTTACAAATCACCACAGAGTCGAAACTATTTGTAGTGATTTGAGCTGATCTGGAGCTCAGCCACGATGCACAGCCTAACAATCACCAGGGGGTTATTGTCAAGATAAAATGGGAGGGGATACAAAGACCCTCCTGAACTACATGAAGGAATGGTAGGCTGAAAGAAGACTTAGAAATAAATAAAAATTATAGAAAGATAACTCTCCCTAGTTATGCAGGTGCATGGTTTGGGGGATGCACCTGGATTGGGAAGTGACATAGCTCAGTGGTAAAGCAGTTGCATTGCATACAGAAGGTCCCAGGTTCAGTCATCAGCATTTCCAGGTAGGAATGGGAGAGACCTGTGTCAGAAATTCTGGAGAGCTCCAGCCAGTCAATGTAGACAATACTGAGCTAAATGGACCATTAGTCTGACTTGGTGTAAGGCAGCTTCCTCTGTTCCTATCCAGTTCTACCACTAGTGTGAAGATAGTTATGGTGTTCCTAGACTGGGTTAGCTTGACCTCAGTTGTCCATGCATTGGTAACCTCCAAGATGGATTACTGCTATGCACTCTATGTGGGGCTACCTTTGTGTTAGTGTATTGCAGTAATCCACAGGGTGGCCCACAGGGTGTATGTGTATGTGTGTGGGGGGGAATAAAGATTTAGTCCACTGGATCAAAAAGATTCCCCACCCTTGCCTTATATACTTTGCAGATCACCGCAGTTTGCAGCAGAGCTTCTCCTTCAAGTTCCAAAGATATCAGAAACTCACTCTATGGTAACTCAGAGCAGCGCGTTCTTTTAGTGTGGCTGCTCCTGTTCTGTGGAATGGTATTTCTGTTGAGATACAACAGGCTACGACTATTTCTCATTTCTAGAAACGATTGAAGATATTTTTGTTCAGTCAAGCTTCTTCCATTGGATTAATAGGTTTCTGTCATGGGTGTGTATTGTTTACAAATTCATTTTCTGTTTTTTGTGCGCTGTTTATAACTGTTTTATGAGCAGTTTTTGTTACATTTTGTACATCACATGGGGATATATCTGGAAGGCGATGAATAAATAACAGTAACAATCATTTATTTGGAAGATATCGAGAAAGCCCATGCAAGGTCTTTAAAGCAGCTGCCCAAAGATTGCTAGTGAATTAAGTCTCCATCCATGAAATACTGACATTCAACAAGAGCTTAGAGATGTAGTTTGACCTCTCTTAGATCTGAGAGTATTACATTGTTATGTTCCTTTTTTAAAATGGTGCATGCACCCACCATTTTCTAGGTGTAGAAAAATATACTTTTTAGAGTATAATGAGGCCATATCAAGGTTTTCCATTCTAAAGGTAATGTGTTTTTTCCCCTTTAAGACAACATACTTTACCATTTTTAACTTTTCTCATCATATTTTTGACAGCAGGTTTTCCAATTTTGACAGGTTTTTAAAAGTAATTTTAACAGATGAGTGATTTCTCCTCCAGCAAAGTCAGATTATGTGAAATGTCAATGTAAAAACCATATACTGTGACACATAATCATTTTTAGCTGAATTTACTTATTAATTTTACTTGCTGTAGCTAATAAACCCTAAGTGCTTGGCTAATTGTATTGCTTATTTAAATATTTTAAAGGGTGTATTTTAAAATTGCATTTCTTTTTCTGACTCCAAATTTTTTTCAAGGCCGCCATGATCTGTCACACATTCATTATGAGTCTAGGAATCAGCATCACAACTGGGAAATCTCAGTTCAAAGAACAGAGTCAATGAAGAATCACAATGCACATTCTCTTTCCTTTAAAGGCCAAACATATTTTCAGAGCGCTTCCAGTGAACCTCGTCCACATACCACATCAGGTTGGTTTGTACCATCAACAGAATAAATTAGTATATCACTTCTTGGTCTTTAGGCAGCAGGTGGGGATTCAATGTTCGACAGCTTTCTGCACGTAGAACACTAACATGCCAAGAAGAAAGAATTGACATAGTCTCCTTGAGTGCAAGGAGAATTTCCTTTTTGCAGGAACTTTTCCAAACATGCAAACTCCACCTGCGTTTTGGTGTAGCATACAGCAGGAAAATATTTACCACTTGATTCTGCATACACACACACACACACACACAGAGAGAGAGAGAGAGAGAGAGAGAGAGAGAGAGAGAGACTATATAAATAAGGATTTAGAATTCCAGATCTGGAAAGAGGTGGCTTGAGGACTGATAGGTAGATGTTGGTCTGCCGTAGTCGAAACAGAATAAACAAAAAAATAAAAAAATTCTTTCCAGTAGCACCTTAGAGACCAACTAGGTTTGTTATTGGTATGAGCTTTCATGTGCAATGCACACATCTTCAGATACACTGAAACAGGTTGGGCCTGTTAGACTGCAGAATCCTTCTTTAACATTTGATGTTGGTGCTATTCATATTGCTGGTTTCGAATACACCAATACAGAGATGGGGAAGCTCAGCCTGGAGGCCAAATGCAGACCTCCAGGCATCTTTATCCTGCCCCTACAACCTTCCCTGTCCACATCTGCACCCTCCTTGGCTGTCATGTGCGCTTGACTTGTGATCATGCCTTTCGCTTGCCTGGAAAGGAAGAATTGAGGGCATGCTCAGAAGCACTGCTGGTTCTTCCTTTCTTCTTTTGTGGGTGTGGCCTGAATGTGTCAAAGTTTCCCATGGGATGGGGGAATTTCTGGATGTGGCCTGCCATCCAAATCCAGTTCCCTACCCTGGACTCTGTGCCCGGAATGTTTGTGAGCTGCTGCCAGGACTGTTCTGTGCTGAATGCTTGGCATGCAGAATGAAGCTCTTTCTTATGTTCATATATGGAAAGGCAAGCAGTAATGCACTGGGGCTCTCTATCCCTGCTCCCAGAACTGTGTAGACAATATGGGATGTACGTTATATGAAGCTCAGTGAAGGGAGGGTAGTGTGTGATTTGCAAAAGCAAAGAGAGAGAGAGACAGACAGACAGAGAGAGAGAGAGAGAGTGAGAGAGGGGGAAGCAACAGCTACATCCATGTTTAGCTCCATCAACTTGAAGTTAAGCCAATAATAATAATAATAATAATAATAATAATAATAATAATAATAATAATAATTTATTATTTATACCCCACCCATCTGGCTGAGTTTCCCCAGCCACTCTGGGTGGCTTCCAATCAAGTGTTAAAAACAAAACAACATTAAATATTAAAAACTTCCCTAAATTTAGAGATTTGGGCAGACTTTACCTTTGCAGAATTTACTTCCTTTTCTTGCTAGAATGTTGAGTGAGGTGTAGCAGCCAGAGCCAACTGCAAAATAAGGGGGGACATATGTTAACAAGTAAAGAACAGGGTGCCTCTGAGCATATTCACAGCCCACAAATTTGTATTCAGTACCAAAGTGAAGCTTGCAAGTTCTTTCACACAAGGATCCTCTTCTTGCTAACCCCGCTGAGCATTCTTTCTGAGCAACCTAACCGAGACGGGAAAAGCTTTTCAATTGTTGCCATTGCCATTAACTAAATATATATTGTTAAACAACTGAGAATCAGAAACCCTCACTGACAGGCTGCAAATCATCTAGAGCTCTACCTATATCTCAGCCTACCTTCTGCCCATCCCCTCATTTAGACCTCCTATGCCCTTTTTAAACGTGTTTTTTTGGGGGGGCATATTGGGTTGTTGTTTTATTTTGGGGGGGGGTGTTTTTTTGTTTTATGTCTTGATTTTATTCTGTGAACCGCCCTGAGACCCCCAGGTATAGGGTGATATATTATTATTATTATTATTATTATTATTATTATTATTATTATTATTATTATTATTATTATTACAGTGGTACCTCGGGTTAAGTACTTAATTCGTTCCGGAGATCTGTTCTTAACTTCTTAACCTGAAACTGTTCTTAACCTGAAGCACCACTTTAGCTAATGGGGCCTCCTGCTGCTACCGCGCCGCCAGAGCACAATTTCTGTTCTCATCCTGAAGCAAAGTTCTTAACCCAAGCTACTATTTCTGGGTTAGAGGAGTGTGTAAGCCGAAGCGTATGTAACCCGAGGTACTACTGTAATAATAATAATAGACCAGTTTATTATAATGTCTCAAAACTTCAGTATTTTGCGGATGAGGTTGGGAGGTATCATCATTTCATTTCATACATTCAACTAGAAATGCCATGTTCAGTTTCCATGGAATCATCATTGATTCTGTCTGGGACTGGGTCATCATAATAAGGGTTTTTTTAAAAAAAATAAATCTTATGAATGAACTGGTGGCCTAAAGAAAGCATACAGCCTGTTTCACCACAGGATGCACATTTGGATGCCAGTTTCATCAAAACTGAAAGGACAAAGGTCGCCTAGAAGGCGAAAGGGCACAGCACCGTTAGCAGGCATCTTGGCCAAAGTGCAGAATTGATACTGACACTCTTTGAAGGCAGCCTCATTCAGCCCGTATCTTATGTGATGCGGAATATTTGAAGACTTGAGAAGTAAGAAATTTCAGGATGTCGCATGATAGGAGTCTAATAAATATGTCCCATTTTTGCCTCCTAAAATTAATATGCTGCATTGTTAATACAGAAACAGCCTAGTTTCCCACCTGGTATAACAATAAAACAATGAACAGGGTGGTGAAACTATGGCTACTGCAATCGACACAAGATACTGTAATATTACCAAGGCAACTATCTGTAAAAAAAAAAAAATAAACGTCCATAAAAATGGCAAAAGTAATTTCTTTCCCAAATAGGTTTTATCTTAAACAATAGTAAACACAGTAAATAAAGAGATCACTTGTAATATATCAGTGGTTCAGTGCTCATTTCTTCTCTTTCCAAAACCAATTATATCTCGAACAATTGCAAACGCAGTAATAAAGAGTCTACTTGTGATATACCAGTGGTTCAGTGCTTGGACGTTGTTCCAGTAATCCAACGTTTCGTCGCTAAAGAACTTCATCATCGAGCTTTGTAGCAAATAATATACAAGAGTAGACAGTATGTAAACAACTTAAAGCAGGGGTATATCTGTCCCCATCTGCATGTTTCCATCGGCAGGAGCATAGAAAGAGGACGATGAATTAAATCTAGCTGAATTAAATCTATTATCAGTAGCACATATACATTTGGTTTGGTTTGGTTTGAAACATAGATTGTAATCTTATTAATATATTGGTGGTCTCATTTTTTCCTTTGCAACTCTGAGTTTGAAAACATGTCATATGTAAATTGCAAGGAAATGAGGATTATGCAAAGAACAAACATTTCCTAAACACAATGTAGAATTTTATCTCTATATAGTCGTACCTTGGTAGTCAAACTTAATCCATTCCGGGAGTCCATTTGACTCCCAGAACCGTTCGAAAACCAAGGTGCGGCTTCCGATTGGCTGCAGGAGCTTCCTGTACTGAATTGGAAGCCACAGAAGCCGCATCAGATGTTTGGCTTCCAAAAAATGTTTGCAAACCGGAACATTCACTTCTGGGTTTGTAGTGTTCGGGAGCCAAAATGTCTAAGTACCAAGGTGTTCAGGAACCAAGGTATGACAGTATTTTTAAAAGTGAAAGAATTTTTTAAAAATCGTTTATAAAATTGATATTCTACCCTTTAACACAAGCAATCTCAGGGCAGGTCAAATTCAGATAAAAATCTAAAAACACAGAATAAAACCTGTCATTAAAACTATAAAAACCATCTCATAATGATAACAGAAATGCATGGTACTTTTTCTTACTTTTTGGACTTGGCTAAAAATTCAATGTATTTAATGTGGGAAGGCGAGATTCACCCATATGAATGCAGACAGGATGTTTTATAACTTCAACCCAATTGCGACGACAGAATTTATTGAAACATTAACAGAAAATGACATGTAAATAGAACAACACTTCCTTGTAGCCAGATCTTATTTCAGAGTCTGTTTTGTCTCGTTTCCATTTAATTATGATTTTGTATTGTACATCTGTAATTCTGAGCATAGCTATCACAATGAAATATATGCTTTTTATGGCACTAATTGCAATCCTTGCAAGTAGTCTCAACAAAGAGGCCAAAGACTGAATATGTATGGAGATTGAATTACTGTCTTTTGCTGAGATGCATTCCTTCAGGTTAGGACTGAAACACATTATTGATATAGTTTGCAGATCTTGGTCCAGGCTAAACTTGTTTTTTGAAAGGCTCAGCAACATAGAGATAGTTCTGTAAGGGTGGCAGCACATCCCATGTCGTCTGATACTGCTCCTCATAAGGGCCTTCTCTCCACTGACTGGATTCCCTTAGCATCACAGTGATTACTATCAGTTGGTGCTAGAGCCATTTGCTTTTCCCCTTGGCATTTTGATAAAGAATAGCAGAGATTCCATGTATCACGTGGCTGACTGTCAATGAAGAGTTATATCCAATACTAGTCCTACTCAAAGTAGGCTCCTTGAAAGTAATTGACTCAAGTTACTCATATTCATTAGTCTTGATGGGTAGTACTTGCATTGAAAACAAGATGGTCTGCAAGAGCCAATGCCATTCTGGCTTTGAGAGAAGTTTATAATGAAATAGAAGGAATGTCTGAATTGGAATACGTAATCAACCCGAATGAAAATTGGGATGAGAAATGTTTAAGGAAAAGGAAGTTGTTTTTTTAATGAAGTTGAAGACAACAAAACTGTTCTAGAAGGGAAACAAAAATTAGTTGTGGAAACTGCTAACACAATTTGTGATGAATAACTTTTACAACTGGAAAAAAGAAAATATTCTACAAACTCAAATTTGGACTTATTCCATGTACTTTTTTTAAAAATAAAGAACACTGATGAGGCAAAGACAGGCAGCATAAAAAATGACTCAGAGGATATTGATTTTGTTGTTTTCGAAGATGAATTGTGACACTTTGTCAACTTTGCATTTTGTCAACAGTAAGAACTTTAAATCATTGAAGTCTTCCACTGTACTTTACAAGTTCATTATTGGTGGCTCAAGTGCCACATTGATGGTTTGAGCGCCACATTTCCACATCATAGAATCATAAGGCTTAGTTTCAAGACCCTTGATAATCTTGGTCGCCCTCCTCTGTACATGTTCCAACTTGTCAATATTCTTCTTAAATTGTGGCACCCAGTACTGGTCATAATACTCCAGCTGTGGTCTGACCAAGGCAGAATAGAGCAGTACTATTACTTCCCTTGACCTGGACACTATATTTCTGTTGGTGGAGCCTAGGATAGCATTAGCTTTTTTGCTGCTGCTGTATCACACTGTTGACTCATGTTATGGTCTACTAAGATCCCTAGATGCTTTTCACATGTATTACTAGCAAGCCAGGTGTCTTTCCATCTTCTATTTGTGCAGATGGTTTTTCCTGCGTAAGTATAGAACCTTACATTTCTCCCTATTGAAATTCATTTTGTTAGCTTTGGCCCAGTTCTCCAATCTGTTAACGTCATCTTGAAGCCCATTTTGTCTTCTGTAGCATTAGCTACCCCTCCCAGTTTTCTTTCATCTGCAAATTTGATGAGCATCCTGTCAATTCTTTCATCCAAGTCATTTATAAAGACATTGAACAGCAACAGGCCCAGGACAGAACACTGTGGCACCTACTTGTTTGTTTTTTCTAGGAAGATTAGCAACCATTCATGAGTACTCTTTGGGTTTGGTAAGCCAACCAGCTACAAATCCACCTAACAGTTACCTCATCCAGCCCACATTTTGCCAGCCTCTCCATAAGAATATCATTTTTGAAAGAATTTCTTTGTTGAAAGAATTATTGAAATAAAGATACTCTATGCCCACGGCATGGGTTTTGTTTTTTCACTCTTTTGAAGATGAAGGCAACATTTTCCTGCCTCCAGTCCACAGGGACCTCACTTGTTCTCCAATAATTCTCAAAGATTATAGACAGAGGCTCTGAGACTACATCCACAAAACCCTTTAGTGCCCTTGGGTGCAGTTCATTGGGCCCTGGAGATTTGAATTCATTTAAAGTAGCTAGGCCTTCCCTTACCACCCATTTTCCTATCTTGGGCAGCAGCTTCTTCCTTGCATCATTTATTTTGTTATCTATGCATCATTTGTACATGGTGCAATCATAACATTTACTAGGTGAGAATTTGTACATTTCATGATGTAACATGGCTTGTGCCTGGGTGAGTGCAGAGGTTCTGCTGCTTTCGGTTCTATGGGTATCTCCTATCAAAGATATATAACGGCCTGCATACAGGTGATTACCCACAATCTCAGGTGGCCTCTATTTATCAGTTGCTAGAGATTCCAATGATTGATACAGTTTATCATAGCCAAACAGAGAAACAGTGTATTTACAAAAACTTAAATTAGTAATTGATGGATACCCAGTGCAATTTCATTGACAAGCATAAGCACCACACAACTTAGTTTATGTTCCTCTGCTCCAAACTTGATACCAGAAGCTTTTGTCTAGGAACAAATAGTGGTACTAATGACTTACTGGAGGAGGCAAGAGATGTGAGAAGAATATGCTAACCCTCTTTAACACCTCTTTTAAAGAGAAATTAAGAACTGGAGAGACTTTGCCATTCAAGGAAGTCACATGCTTAACATATTTCAGAAGCATGTCCCCACTGCTAAAGGGTTTGAAAAAACGAAACAAGAAATTATAATTCCCTCTATCAAAAAATCTGAACAGGGAGGGGATATTTTTTGCTGTATGTGAGCTGAATCAAGTTAATGAGGCATCTAACACTGCAAAAAAGAGCGTTGCCTATAAATAAATCCCATCTGATTGGGATATATTAGTCTTCTGATAGAGTTATATAGCCTACAGCTGCTTTGAATAGAATGTATATGGGTACAGATACAGGCCCCCACTTTCCAAAGTACTTGTCCATCCTAAAATCTATACAAGGAAATGCAGCTCTTTTTTTGGAGAAAAAAAAATCTCACCAGCATCTACAGATTACCTTAATTCACCATATGTAGAGCAACTGTGAAACCATTTAACAGAAGCTTTATTGCCCAGTTCCTGAGTGGTATTTGTAAGGAAAAATCAACAAAGCAGGAGCTTAAGCACAAACAGAGATCTCAGAATGAAATACAATGGGATGGTGATCTTCCACAGACAACCTGTGAGTTTCTTAGAAAAGTATGGAGACATATTCCTCAGGAAAATGAACCTTCTGATTGCAGACAACCACTAATAATGTGGTTTTGAAGGCCATGCTGTTGCACCAATGCAGAACAAGGGACCCCCCCCCCTAGCATTTGCCAAAGCAGAGAAATCTTGCCACATGTATACTTTTTTGCAATCTGTTTTCGAATTTCAACTTTACAAGAACCATTCTGGGTCTGGAAAAATAATCCACAAACACAAATATAGAGAAAAATGTTTGCACAAATCTCTGAAACCAGTTAATTTGATCCAGTTTCATTACGTTTTCCTCTGAAGTACATCATAATTTAGCTTGATAATTGGAGAGGAACAAAGGGACTCAAATTTAACCACTTATATTGCTATTTCATATCTTAAAAATAAAGCAGATGTAGCTCTGGAATGCAATGCCTAATATAGTCTCCAATATTATATTCTGAAAGAATAAAAATCAAAGTGAGAAAATCCATTGTAGCCCTCCATCTCTGTCCACAGAGAATTTGACAATACAATTTGAATGCAAGGATTTTTAGAACTGTCGGTGGGGGGCGACAACATCTGTTTACCCATCAGGTCCAGTAAAACCTAAGATCTGATTGCTTGATCCCTGGTTTTGCATCATTAAGAAGTCCCCACACACTCACCAGTTATTAGCATTCCTTGAAAAATGGTTTGGTTTGTTTAATTTTGTGTCACAAGAAGGTGCCAAGCAGGTACCACTAATCTGTGTCCAATGACAACCACCTCCGTTTTATCATAATATTCAATTAGTTCTTGTCACAGTAGGTTACTGGGGTTGCTAACAGTCCACAAAGGCACACCTGAATATGAGAGAGAAGCAACCTTAAAAAATGTATGGTAAATAATTTATTTGCTGGTAAGAGGGTCCATTTCTACCTTTAGGGGGGGGGGAATCCTTTATAAAGGCTATCAGAGGGGAGGAAAGCACTTGCAGCAACAGAGTTTGGGAAGGAATTCAGATCCTCTCAGCCATGCAGTGTTGTATAAAAGTAGACACATACATGACTGGGGAAAAGTGAGCAAGCTCTGCCCCTTCCGATTCCTGACTACTGTGAGAGCAGTCATGGTATGCTTCACCCCTGAAAAAAGTCAATTTAAGATATGGGCACTTGAAGCAATTGTCTCTGTCCACCTTATCAATTGTTGAACAGGAGGGGTTGCTTCTTACAACTGGAATCCTCTATAAGCTGGTGGATTGAAGGCCACCATAGTTTAGTAGGCAAGTATAAAAATAACAATGGACAGGCTTTAGGGAATCGGCTTCCTCCCCCTGTGGCAGTAGATAAGCAGAACAAAGGAAAAAGAGTCTTCTCACCAGTTAGAAGCTTTAATAACCACACCGAGAGAACAAAGAACCCATCTCCTAGAAATGGCGGTGTTCCTAATTAAAAATCCCACCCCCTTATGATCCTATTAATCGACGTCACTGCTCCATCTTGTAATATGAGCTTGTCCCATTTGTGCTTTGTGTGCTTTCTGTTATGCCACTTTCTCAGCTCTTCTTGACCTTGCAGAGAGCGGATGAATGCTTTCCAGAGACAGTGAATCTGTTAACCCTCCCAGTGTTTTCTCCCAGTGTTTCTTCTCCTAGCTGTTTCCCATCCAGTATTTCCCAGCTTCTGCCTTCTGAACTATGCCCCTCTGCAAACCACTGTTCCAAATTTATACTGTCCTCCTACTCCTGGGAAGATTCAGGATCTGGATCTGGACCAGGGGGGTGGGGAGGCTCCCACCATTCCTCCTCAGTGCAGCAGATTAGGAGCATTCTCTAAAGATTATTTAGAGTATTATCTCCACCCATGTGGAGTTGGAAGAGCCATAGGTCAGTGGTAGAGCATCTGCTTTGCATGCAGAAGCTCCCATGTTCAATCCCTGGCTTCTCCAGGTAGGGCTGGGAGAGACTTCCTGCCTAAAACCAGGGGTGGGCTTTGGTTATCTTTCATAATATGGTGCCCTGGGCAAGGCCAAAATTTGGCTCCCACAAATGGATCTTTTCAATTATGGATCTTCTCAGTTTTGCTCCCCCTTGGCTCAGCACCCTGTGCAGGGACACTGCCTACACCACCCTAGACTTGGCACTGCTGAAATCCTGGAGAGCCACGGCCAGTTATTGCAGACAATACTGAGCTGGGTGGATTGACTGTCTGACTCAGTACAAGGCAGTTTCCTATGTTCAATTCTAGTATATAGAATGGATGACCTTAAAATGGTCTTCCATTTGTTTATTCTATAATGGTTTATTATGGATAAGCAACCAATTAATACCAGGTGCAGCTCCATACACCTTGCCACAGAAGAAACGTTTCCGCCAGATTACTTTATACTCCAGAAAACCATTATGATTATAAACTTTAAGAACCAGGAAAAAATATATTGGGGAAAGGGAAAATAAATGCAACAGAAGAAGATAAATATACATAGTATATTTTGAATATTTAATATCTGAATGCTTATTTTAAAAAAGACATCATGGAAGCCTTCTTTGGAATACGTCTTTAAAAAAAACATTTTGCTGTTGTTCACGTGAAATTCATTGCTATGATTACAACATATGCATTGCAAAGCACACATGCTGCCTGTGACATCAAATTCTTAACTCTCATGCTTTCTAACATTTTTTTTGGGTCTCCTACAGACATACCGTGATTAACCGCAACAGATCTTTCCTATAATATCTGCCATTTTTGGCAACTCAATTTTTGTCCCCTTTAACCTTTCTCATTCAAAAGTGAAATTTGTTGTTAGAGGAAAAATGGAGCGTGGAGATAGAAAGCAACAGTGTGAATAAAGGAGCAAGTCTGTTTTGACTGGCAGCTTTCTGTTTGGCTGCGTTTGGGGGGGGGAGGTGAGGTGCAAGAGGAAGACAACATATTCCCAGCTGCAAACAATGTTCTGCTAAGCTATATGCTGTAGATCAGCCTTGCACAACTCGTTCAGCACCAAGCAAGGGCTGCAATGAAAATATATTATGCCAGAATGCCACAGCTAATGTGTGCATTTTAGTTGCCTTTAATTAACATAATTTGCATATCATTTCCATGAACATGGCAGATGCGCAACTAAGTGTCAGGCACGGTGCAATTATTCTGCAATATTTTGGAGCTGCTGTCCTTGAAAACCATAAAAGATGAATACTCTGGGGGTCTCCCCCCCTCCCCCCCTTATCACCTTCTTTTCAAAATTATTGTGCTCAGCAAAAGTTTTCTTCTGACATGCAAGAAAACATACCCTAAAGTTAGGGTAGTTAAAAATGTAATGGCCCGCACTGTTTTAAGAGTCAGAAGTCCAGATTCTGAGAACCGCAAGCTATGCAGAAAAGGGTTTCATACGTGCTGCTGTGATCACAGAAACCTTCCTTCCTTCAAAATTTTTACTAGAACAGCTAAAGCTAATATAGTATTGATTGCCTGATGGTAGATGTGAGTAGGAGAAATAAGTCCTTGAGTCCAGTAGGGTGCTCATCCTCCATTTAACAAGTCTTTTTACAGCAGTGTTTCCCAAGCTCGGGTCTCCAGCTGTTTATGAACTACAGTTCCTATCATCCCTGACTATTGGTCCTGACAACAACAACAACAACAACACTTTTATTATTTATTCCCCACCCATCTGGCTGCATTTTTCCAGCCACTCCATGTGGTTTACAGCATATATAAAACATAGTAAAATATCAAACACTAAAAACTTCCCGATATAGGGCTGCCTTCAGATGTCTTCTAAAAGTTATGTAGTTCTTTATCTCCTTGACATCTGAAAGGAGGGCATTCCATAGGGAGGGTGGGAGGGTGCCACTATTAAGAAGGCTTTACCATGGAGCGGCAGCCCTCCCCTAGCTATAACTGTAAAACAGAGTTTCCCAAACTTGGGTCACCCCTAGCTAAGTCCAACAGCTTCCATCAGCCCCAATCAGCATGGCCGATAGTCAATAATGATGGGAGCCAGGGCTGTCTTACCCATAGGCGCTAGGGGTGTGGGATACCGGGCGCCAGGCTCTCAGGGATGCCAGGCTGAGAGTCCGGGGCCTGAGAGTTGAGTCCGGGGAAGAGCCCGCCCATCAGTTGGAGCACTGTGACAGGCTCTTCTGCTGCGGGCAGCTCTGCGCTGCAAGTTTGGGGGTCACTGAGCCAGTAGGATGCTGAGGCAGCCAGCTGGCTCCGCCCTCCTGCGCACCTGGGACTGGGCAACCTGGGGTGGTGGGGTGGTGCCGGGCGGATCTTTGCATATGCTTAAGACAGCTCTGGTGGCAGCTGTAGTTCAACAGCATTTGCATGGCAACCAGCCAGGAGAAGATGCTTTGCTCAACTGCTGTTGGGCTAGTTCCCTATTCCAAGCTTTGACAGAATTACCAGAAGCAGTGGCAGGAAATTTCCCAAGACCAGTCAGGAAACCATCCAGACTGATCAGACTCCAGGTTTCTGATCTAATAGGTCCCCATGGCTGCAGAGGTTTGATGTCCATGTTGTAGGCAACTCTAAATCCTTTGAAGTAGTAACTTGACAAATGAATCACATGCTGCCCCTCCATACTCAGATCACCATCATACTATCTAGACCACCACCACCACAGGTTCAAAGTATGTCCTCATATATAACTGGGGTCTATTCTCATCTGGGAAAGCTCCACAGTTGCCATGAAGTTCTAAGTCATTCTGGGCAGGGTGGTCTCTACAACAATGTTGAAGCACCACCAACTTAGGAGACACCATCCCAGCTTGTTCAGTTATAGAAATTAATAGGAAGTAGGGTGACAAGTATACCAGCAGAATCCCTATTCTGCCCTGGCCACCAATGCCCAAGAACAAAGACTCCAGCTGGAAGATTGGTGATTGGTCAAGGAGATGGAATATTGATTGATCATAATAACTTTAACTTCTCACTCTCAAACTAGGCTGAATCCTGATGAGCAAAACGGGGGACAAATTCACGCCAGCCCCTTCCTCTTTCTTGAAAAGTCACCTTCCTCACCCAGAATCAAGTCCTAGCTGGGCATGACATGGGCATAGCCAGGATTTATATGGGGGGGTAGGCGAGCGGGCTTCATGTTGGGAGGGGCAACATTAAGTATTTTTATTGATTTACTTGATTTAGAGGGGGGCAGGGGGCAGCTACGCCCATGGGGCATGATTTCCCCATCAAATAAGCTAACATCATGCATCACAACCTTTAGGCCAGGGAGTTGTAACTGCAATTTCTAGGACCAAATGATCCAGAAGGAGTAGTGTATACCACTTACCACCCTTTCCTCCTGCAATGACCAGGCTTATTCTTGCCATCCATCTCCTTGCCCACTCCCATTTCTCTTGTTTGTCCTGGATCTTCTATCATTCAGCTTCATTTGCTAATCCCAGGTTGTGATATTTTGATAGAAAGAGGGAAAAAACTTTGTTCTCCCCACTTGCATAATTTAATACCCCTTTATCATGGTCTCCCTTACTCACTTTTTCCCTAACCTAAAAAGCCCCTGGTGGTGTAACTTTCCCTCATAGGGAAATTACTCCAGCAACAGCCTGCCATTTCCCACCCTGCAGCTGCTGATGTTTACTTTGAACTGTTCCTCATATCTCAAGGTATAATCATGTTTTTCTAGTTTACCTGTAGCCCAAACACTGTCTTGCCTTTTACAGCCAATGAATGTATTATGTGGAAAACTTGAATATAGCCTAAAGCAACATGCAAAGCATCCCTGACCATTGGCTAAATTGTCTGGGGCTGATGGGAGTCATTGCTCACAACATATGGGAACCTAAGGTTGAAGAACACTGCTTTAGTGCCCCTGGGCATCTGTTTATCAGAGATTGTGGACTGGGGACAAGTTGAATCCCCATACAGAGAGACAAATCTGTTTTCTGATCTGTATCTCTGTTTATTTTGGCTCTTTGGGATGCCTTCTGAAAATGCTGTCAGCATGAGGTGCCATAGCTGTTGTTCTTCAGCACCCTCCTTTAGCCTCTTGCCTTCAAGGATGGGGGAAGTTGCTGAAGAAAACCACAACTACAGTAATGTAGGAAGCTGTATAATTCCCAGGTAGACTATTAATTCACCTATGTATTCCAGTACTGTGTACTTTGATTGCAGGTTGCTTTCCATAGCCTTTTAGGGGCTCTCTTCCACCACCTGTTCATTGATGCTTCTAACTTGAGATGCCAGGGCAGGGATAGTCAATGTGGTGCTCTCTAGATATTGCTGGGTTACAACTTCTATTTACCATGCTGGCTGAGACTAATGAGAGTTGTGGTCCACAACATTTGGAGGGCATCACGTTGGGCCAGGGAATGAACCTTAGACCTCCTGCATGGAAAGCATGGGCTCTGTTATGAAGCTATAATGCCTCTGTCTTCAGAAATGCACACTAGTAACATTCTAAGATACATCTCTCTTAACCCAAAATATAGTTTAATTTGGAACAGCAATTTACCAGGGACAGTGACCAGAAAAGGAGGACAGCTGGAGCATAGGCTCCCTACTGGAGGAAAAGAATTCACCCTTCCTGTAGATGACAGGTCACCAACAAGATACCATCCACATGTTGCTGGACTCCAACTCCCATAAGCCGCAGCCTGGATGGTCAATGGTAAGGGATGGTTGGCTGTAGGCACTTTTCACACTTCAGGTTGTGTGTTACAGTAGCCAGCCAGAGTGACTGACAGCTGCTATTTAGTTCAGCAATGATAACCACTTCTATGGCTGCCAGTATATTAAAGGTGTAGGACTACAGAAGGCCTACTTGGGTTTGCTTTTAATATAAACACATTGCTTGCTTTGCATCAAAATACAGATGCTTTCCCCATTGTCTCATTCCTTACCCTAAGCAGGAATGCAATATATTTCCATGAAGCATCAGCTTGGGAAGGCTTTAAAATAGGATTTGAAAGTGCCATACATTTCAATTAAAAATACATTTGTGAAGACCATTCATTTCAAGTTTGTTTCAGCACTTTCCTAAATAGTCTGCTTTCCTGAACTGAGGCCAAGAAAGCAATTACTTTGTCAGCCTCTATATTCATGGATATGACTTTTTAGGCAATCTGTAGATGCAGGTTTACTGACAGAATTATGAAAAGCCTTGGAAGGAATTCCGCAAACATTTCAAAATAGCTTTTCAAGAGCCACAACAAGATGAAAGTAACAGCAAGACAGATTCGAAGTACTCTTGTTGCATATTCATATTAGACATTACTAGCTGTCTAGCCATCTTCTATAGAAAAGGCCTTACAATCCTGACCAATGCCTGTGCTGCAGCTTTCTTTGGATCCTTCTAAGAAAACATCCTTCCTAGGTTATTTATTCTGTTGATTCTCTAATGATTAAGATTCCCCACCACTGATAATGAAGTTCAGTTTGGACTGATTCCCTGGTCATACCTAGTTCTTTTATTCACCCTTAACAACATTTCTTTCATATACTCTTTAGCAACCACATCGCTCTCCCTAGTACCCATTATAACTTACCCATATCCTGAAGTGCAAAATCTCCAAAATGGAACACTTCTCAGCAGTGGTGCTCAGTACTATTAATTTGTATGTATTGGTAACAACAGTCCCATTACTAATACCTAAAATTTAAAGACCCTTTAGGTTGTAAAAAGGATGAAGAATATGTAGACCTTCAGATGTTGTTGAACTATAACTACTGCCAGCCCTACCAGTATGACCAATGATCAGAGATGATAAGATCTGTAGTAAAAAAATATCTGGAGGGCCATAGGTTCCCCATCACTGGGATATAGTGCCCTATTATTGATTAATGTTCAGTTATTATCCAGGATATGTCTCAAATTGTTCTCTAAAACACTGTTGTCTAATTAGTAGATGTCTTCCTTAACATTCTACCTATCCCCCATCTGCTCATCCCTCCATTTTCACAAACATGTTCTCAAGTACATAACCATAAATATGGCTGTGATCCAAATGATCTGCCTGCATATGATTAGCAGGGAAGACTACATGCTCTCAGGGGTTTCCTCTGTATTTTTGTTTATCTTGGTCTAGCTCCCCCAGCTTACCCAGCAAGCTGCTGGTCTGGTTTAAAAAGTAGCTCTCATTTACTGTGGGGACCTGCAATGGCAAAAATCATAGTAGGGGTGGGTGGGGAGGAAATCAAACAAACTAGCACACTGTTCTCTTGTGCTTATATAAACAGCTCCTTTGGAGCATGGCCTCTGGGACTGCATCTGTTTTGAGCAGCACATAAATGGATCTGGCAATGCTTTAAATACACACACACACACACACACACACACACACACACACACACACCAAGGCTGCGATCCTAAGACTGCTTACCTGGGAGTAAGCCCCATTGCAATCAATAGGACTGACTTCTGAGTAGACATGGCTGGGCTTGCGCTTTGCAAAACAAGTTGCAAAGAATCAAAGGCACTGTTTAATATAACAAATTGCTTGCACCAGCTCCTCTAGGTGCCTTCCAAATCCTTATCAGTTTACAGCTGTAACCTGAGGATATAATAAGAGACTGACTCTTGCACAGGCAAGGAAACAGATGATCAAATTCACAAGGGACCCACTGTCAGGCTTTTTCCAGCACCAATGAAACATATTAATCCTTGTCACTGTTTTCAGAAACGCTGTGACAGAAATAAACCTGTACGGTAACGTGGCCTGTTTAATGAGCTTCTGGAGTGGGGAGAGGGCTTTCCATTCAGCACCTGAAAAACACAACAAAACACCTTTTACATTAAAGATGTGAGGTTTGCTGCTGGCTAAATATGTACACAGAAGACCATAAATCACCAGCGCACAGACAGCTGGGAAGGCAGAAAGCAAATTTGGATTCTGAGATGAACTTCACAGACCAATTATCTACTTGGAATCATGGGAGTTTAACAAACAAATACCAGCCCCTGCTGAGCCCTTTCAGCCAGCCGCTTATGGGTGATTCAGTTGCATCCGAGGCTTTTAGACTGATCAATTCTTAATCACAAAGCACAAAAAAATTATTCCTAGGCGCTTGTCAGTTTCTTTGGACACCTTTGTTAAGAGTCTGCTTCAAAATCATTTCTCTCCCACCCACCCCCCATCCAAGAAGTGCAGACACTGTTTTTATTGACTGTCTACTTGTAAAATGTTTATAGCTTGTTAATTTATATTTACCCCTTTGCTTATGCCTGCAAATCAACATCACTTAGCACAGTTTGGTTACACTTTGTCCAAAGGAAATTACAGGAGCCTGCTATGGGGCTAAAATGGAGGAAAGCTGAGGAAAATCGATACACTGATGATTAAATAGATCGTAGCAAATTCACGTCTGTAAGCTGCAGCCTGGAGACATCACTGTGGCACCTATCTGGCAGCTAATGCGCTTTCAGGCAGTTGAAGAACATTTGAGAAGAAGGCAAAATACAACAGAAGAGAACAAGCTATTCTAAAGCAATTTACACACACACCCAGAGAACACATACAACATGCAACCTTCATTTCACTATTTGACATCATGTTTGCCATTTATTGCTGTGGAAAGAAAGCTTTTATTTTTTAGCAAAGTAGGCATTATTGTTATGTGATGCTTTCTTTATGAAGTGCTGAATACTGTTCACCTTGATGCATAATTCCACCTCTCCCACTACTGCCTCCTATTTACAAATATTTGAACACATACTGTTTTCTCTGGGTAAATCTCAGGTGTATGGTAGTTCACTGAATACCACCAGCATTAATTAGAAGACAAGCAGCTATTGACACATGTTTCTTAGACATCACAATTTTAGAAATGAAAATATTTAGTAGAAACCTCACAATATTTAAAAATGTGAGAATAGTCTGTCCTTATTAATTTTTACAGAGCCAGGATAAACTTAATACGTTAAAAAAGAGCCCCTTTAAGTGGCTCAGATATTGTAACTGTTCAACATTATGGAATAAATATTCAAAAAATGGATTTGTAAGTGTGAATCTGTGGGATTCTAGTTGTGAATCCACAATCCAGTTAATTGATAAGGAGTTGGACTCTGACCCACCTTCCAGAAGCAAGTTGCCAGGACTAAAATGGGGGGATTGTTTTCCCTTCTTCGAATTCAGTGGCAGGGGGCCACCACAAACTACTTCTGGGCCACATTCATGGAGGCCCCTCCTCTGACTCCCCCAAAGTCCCCTCAAAACAATAGAATTGTGCAGAAGAAGATTAAACTACATTGGCTTTAGATGTAACTAAGATACAAATAAGTTGAAAAAGAAGTTGAAAAGACCAGGCCGTGCAGGGCAGCTCCAGTGTGAAGTACCAGTGCATAACTACATGTGATATCATAAACTAGGGTTGGATGAATCTGCCAGCTTTGGTTTCCCCCAGCTTTCCAATCTTAAGTTCTGTTTACCATATTTCCACATCAGTTTGTGATTCTTTATAAAAAGTCCTCAATAAAATATGGCAACATTTTCGTGCACATTTCTCTTAACATACACATTTCTTAATGCAAGTGTGTCTGATATATTTTTGCAAGTGATTCCTCATAATATAATGTATTTATTTTATACCATGCCATTTTCCCAGTGCAGGACCCAAAGTGGCTCACAGCATGAAGTAAAACAAATACAGCTGAAAACATGCACTGTGTGTGTGTGTACACACACACACACGTACAACACTCACACTTAGAATACCCTGCCACAACAACCAGGCAGTGGCCTAAGTCCTGTCTGAACAACAACAAAAATTGCTTGCTGGCAAGGGAGAGGGCAGGCCTAGCCTCCCATAGAAGGGAGTTCCACAATCTGGGAGTAGGCACCAAGAAGCCCTTCTCTATTGTCTTCAACAAGTGTGTCAGTGAAAGTGATGGGACCAATAGAAAGGCCTCCTCAGTAAATCACAAAGCCTGGGAAGGTTCATATAGGCAGATATAGTCCTTCAGATAGCCTGGATATATAGGGCTCTGGAAACCACAACCATCACTTTGAATTGTGCCCAGAAAGCAGGGGTGCCAACTTGAATAAAATATTGTGGGGGCCCACATAATTGATCACATGATGCAGTGCACACACACCATTTAAATAGGAATGCCCATCAACTTTGTGGGGGCCTGGGCCCCTCAAATATTTTGTTGTGGGCTCAAAGCCCCCAAGGTCCCTAGGAGTTGACTCCTATGTCAGAAATGGACCTCTAGCCAGTGGAGCTGTTGTAACAAGGTGTCTCTGTTCTCCCTGCCTCTGGTCAGCAATCTGGCTGCAGCATCTTGGACCCAAGTTGCCAAACACTTTCCTCTAATATATGCATTCATGTACACAATTTTTTTTGGTTGAAAAACTGCATTGCAAAATTCAGAGAGGTGTGAATTTTGAGGAATAACTGCATTTCAGTTCACAAATTGTTTCAGGAAATGTGAATCTGGTCGATTCATATTAGAAGAAAAAATGAACTGATTTTCTTCCCTCCAGCCTTAATCTAAAGCCAGGATTCCAGTGCTGAGTTCTCCCCTTCCAGTAGTAAAACTTACCGTCATAAAACGTTGCATTTCCTTGCCCCTGCCAGCAGCGGCCAGAGAAGTGAAACGGCAACAGGAAAACACGTAACATCAGTATATCAGGATAATGTGGGTTTTCACAATTTTCAGTAGTAGCGCTCTGCTTTATAACATGCCACTCTCGATTGCAAGAGAAAGAAAATGTATGTTGTGTGAACCTAAGCATAATACATGTTTCGAGGATTGCTTTGGCAGAGCCAAATACTGCACTGGATTAAATATATGACTCAATGAGCCCTAGTCATAATTATACACACAGACACACCAGGTTCACATGCAAAGAGGTCTGATCAGGAATCCTCATAAACGTTTCCCACACTGAATATCTTGAATCCTTTCACAGATGTATTCAGGCAATCAGTTCCCCAACTGGGTGCTGACTTTGCAGTCAACCAGTTGAGGGAATGAGATGAAATAAGATTGTCTGAAAGGATGCAGTATTGAATGTAGTAACCACATACAACTGAAAGTGTGTTAAGCCATGCCATGGCGGAATCCACTGCTAGTTGGATTTAAATCTATGAAGAAATAGTACATATCAAGCCATAAACTGTATAAATGTTGACATTTGGCCATCTACAAGTCTTTTACAAATTGAAATAAATAAAACTGGACATACCGATTTCAGAGGTGAATAGCTTTTTCCAGCCTGAGCGTATATATGACACGTTTCAGCTTCAGGTTAATATTTATCACTGCTGTAAGTTATAAACTCCTGGAGAACAGGGCTGGGGGAAGTATAATGGAAATGTTAACAGACCCTTAATTATAGAGGCTTGAAACATGGAACATAACAAAAACCCTTTTAAAGTAAATATACACTGTTAACCTCCAGAAGAATGAACTTTTTGTATTCCATGTAGCAAATCAGAGGAATGAACTCGAGTAAAAATAAAAGTTGCTCTAGAGCATTTTCCATTTGTAGAAACCATCAAAAGTGAGACAAAATGATATTTGAAAGATTCCATTAAAAAAACAACAACCTCGAGCTGAACGCAATTCTAATGCAACACAAAGTGAGCCTTGCTGCTCCTCTTGTATGTTGCCTCTAATTACAGTATGTATTGAGGTCCTTAATGGATTTGGTAAAACAAACATTAGCAAGTAGTGTAGCTAAAAAAAAAGAAGCAGTCTACACGTAACAAATAGAATAAGAAGTGAAGTAATGTTGGGAAAATGTGTGCGCAGTGGATGGCGTAGAGGAAGGATCTATGCCTGTTGACTCCTCTTGGATTTAATTGTTTTCCTGAGTATGCCGTTTTCAAGATTTTCTTGAGTTGTGGCATTGAAGGAAAAGTAACAGGAAGTGACAGAGCAGATTAGAAGGCGATAATGAAAGGGAAAGTCTGAATAAACCAAGTGTAAATGTTTGATAAGACTCCACCCCCCACCCCTGGTCTTACTTCTTGTGTGGATTTTTCATTTCTCATAGACTGGACCAACAAGATGCTGATGGTGAACTGTAAATATTATACTAGGTTCATGCTGAAGATTATGAAAGGCCATAACCCAAGGTGAAGACATTAATTTTATGGGGAAGGATTGGCCATTGTCAGAAATGCCCTGCCGTGTCTAAAGATTCAAAGTGTGCAATAGGATTTTCATGAAAAATATTTTGCTGCCCATTCTGTTTCCCACACACACTTGTCAAATGTTAGGACTGAATTATCACTAGGCAAACTGGTAATTGGTGTAGCTCAGTAATTGGTTTCATTATATTATGCAATGAAAAAAAAGATGGTATACTCTACCTATGTGTTTTAGATAATACGGCATTCGCAATGCAAAGCAGCCCTTTGTTGTGTTTAAGGGGAACGGCTAACTAGGCTGAACTTGCTTGAAAGGCTATTGAAAAGATTTCTGTCCAATTTAGTAAACCTGATTATCTCAGTAATGTGCAGATCAGGAGAATTGTCAATGGGCATACCGTATTTACATGGGTTTCTTCTGATAAATACAAAATTTCATTTATGAATTAATTGCTAGCTCCTCATTTGTTAAAAAAAATGTCACACCAAGTGAAAAGCAATCTCACTAGATGTGGATTTTACACGGCACTAGATCAATCCCAATACCAGTAAATGGATATTATTAAACAGCATGGGGTAGTGCAAACTGGGAAAGAAAACTTGTAGTGTACTGCCTTTGAGCAGACCTGGCTTGCATGCTGTGACAGGGCAATTGTCGACATGCTTTTTCATGCCAATCTGCAGCTTTTTCAACTCTAGATGCTATGGCAACCAGGGTTTAACAGACTAAGCAGCTAACAAGCTTCCCTGATGGAATTGTCTGCTAGTATGATTGCCTTGTCTTACTGAAAATATAAAATAGAACGAAGACGCTTGTGGACATTTGTCAAGCTGATTATAATTTGGACACTTGAATCATAATTGCCTGTTGTGTATTGTACAGCACTGTCCAGTGCTATTTTCCACACTGTCTGCAGAGGACACGAGTGTGTTTTCACAGCCTGTTTCTTGTGGAAATGAGAGCTTCTGGTGATTCTGAGTTGGTACATCATGGTTAGCACAGTTAAAAGAAAAAAATAATGACTAAACAATGGCAATCCCTTAACCCATGTGGATCTACAGGACTAGTTTTGATTTCTTCTCTTTTATTTAGATAGATTGTATTATGATTGAGAAACAACAAGCTTCTATACAAGATTCGATTTTCAAGATGCAAAAATTGAATTTGCATTATCACCTTTTGTAAACCATGTCAATTTTTATTTTTCTATTGAGATGTTTATTTTGATTTTTTCAGAGGCTAAATTTCACTCCCCCTGCTTCCTATAGGTTTTAGTGCTAAATGATAGCCCTAATGCGGAAGAGGCACAAACTGTAGCAGCAAGAATGCAATTAGCCTTTATTTCTCTTCAGACTGAAGATTGCAGCTTAAGGGTAAGAAAAGGTACCATTGATGCACATATGCTTCTCTTACTCAAGTATGGTATTTGAGTTTGGTGTGAGCTGCCATCTCTAGCTCCAGAGAGGGGAAAGCCCAAATGTAGGCCTTCTGAATAGTTGGATTAGATCTATTAATACTGCCCTCTGGTGACACTATGATGTGTGTTGGTGGTAAGCATCACTGGGCCTTGGATAGCGCATGAACAAAACGAATGTGAGCAGCAATCTCATTTGCGATGAGACTACAGCTGGAGCAAACATTTACCCCCCAAAAAATTTCTTCACAGTTCTTCTGTGCACATTTAGATGTTCTGTGCTCTATAGATTCTCTGAACATTCAAATATTTGCTGAATGTCTATCACATATTTGATAATGGCATTTCACATCCAAAGATATCTCTAATTTGACTTTGATATTTAACTGTTCATGAACATTCATGTTAGTGAACCATGCTTCACTGTATCTGATAGCTGACGTGTAACAGTGTTTAACATTTATCGCATGTCAGCTATGATTAGTTCATGTCAGCCTTCAGAGACAGTGAAATACTAAGCATGATTCATGAATGTTCACTTGACTTACTTTTAATTTTAATGAAATGTTTAATAACAGTTACATTTCAAAGTTGCATTTGAGACATTTGAGCAAATGTCTTTGTATGTGAAATACAGATATCAAATATCTAGTGACTACTCATGGTCTGTTTTATACTTTATGCCTGTTGAAATGAAAACAAGACACAATTCTTGGTGTCTGACTTACTTTCAGTCTCATCTTGAGCTGAACATTTGTTCACAAATATTAGGAATGTGGTGAATTTTCTTTTTTTGTCATTCAAATTCTGAATGTGAAATTTTACCTCAAAATTTTAAATTTGACTGCTCTAAAAAAAATTGTGAATTTTCACATTGAAACATTTATTGGCAAAAATTTGAAAATTCTCTACATTGCCAATACTTATAAACATTTGCGTCAGCTCAAATGAGACTTGGGACATATTTTCATTATAATCAGTATGCCAGCCACTAGAACTCACTGCACACCAATGTAATCGGTATCAGGAAATGGGTGATGCATCTCACCACAAGCAATACTGTATTTTAGAACTCTAAAATGCTCTACCATTTCCTTCTCTATGGTCTGTCTCTTCCCTGTAGGAATCAACTGCCACTTTAACCCTTCTCTTTCCATATAGCATTGTTTCTCTTTCAGTCTTCCTCTTCCCATTTCGGCAGGGGGGGGGGCAGGGGCAACCAATATTATAAGCACAGTGAAAGGGAAGGGTTATTTATCTGTTTTCCCATGCCCAATGCTCCCAGTGAAATTTACCTCTCTTCAAACCTGAAACCTGGAGAAATGTTTCTTTAATGCTGATGGCACTGCTGGCAGGACAAGGAGGTGGGACAACGAGCAGTAGCACCTGAGGAGAAGGGAGTCCCATCTTGTTACCTAAGTGGATGTCAGATGTTAAGAAGAAGAAGGAGAAGAAGAAGAAGAAGAAGAAGAAGAAGAAGAAGAAGAAGAAGAAGAAGAAGTGAAATAACAAGAATCTGTGTACTTATGTGAAGCTGCCTCAAAAAGAGTCAGAACATTGGTCCATCTAGCTGAATATTGTCTATGTCACTGGCAGCAATACTCCAGGGTCTCAGGCAGAGTTCTTTCCCATCAGTTGCTCTCTCATTCTCTTAAATGGAGATGCCAAGATGTTAACCAGGGACATGCTGCCTGCAAAGCATTTACTCTACCCCTGAGCTCTGGTCCATCCCCAGATATTTAGCATCCTTTACTGAGTAAGACATATCTTCTGAAATTTCACTGCTTGCATTATAGGTGTGTGAAAGGATGCATTACAACTGGTGCTGTGTCGTGTGTTCTCTGGGGTTTTCCATGTATATATGAAGCCGCTAATACCTGTCCTTTTGCAATGCATCTTCAGAAGAATGCCAGTGAAATGCCTAATTTTGTTTTGACATTGCCCAGGAAGTAACAAGATACATTTGTCTCCTAGTCTTATCCTGTTTACTGATAAACATTACAAATAAAGCTTTGCATAAAACAGTTCTCACTAGGAAGAAATGCACAGCTAAGTAAAACCTAGCCGATTCTCTTCCAATTATTAAAAATGGGAAACTTTAAAATGAAATGTACCCCCCCCATTTTTCTATCTTGAAAGCTACCTTGAAAGACCCAAGGGGTGTTTGAACCACAAGCCTAATTTGCCTCTTCATCTGATAGTGTCAGCCTTCAAGACTGAAAACTAGGGGTGGAGAAATGTGCTCCTCTCAATACAAACAAGGAAATGTGCATCGGGGTCTGCATATCCAAATGGCACTTAGAGTGAAACTTTAAATATGGCCCCAAATGTTAACACAGTGTCTAATTTGTCCCTCGTCATCCCTGCTGCTTTCCCACATCCTCACCTTGTCTTGCTGCATTTCCTTACTGTAACCAACATGTTGTTGGCATCCGTCTGTTTCAAGGGACAATGGAGTACACCTCCAGGGGTGAAGTCAAACTGCTGCGTTAGTGCCACCAAAGTGCACAAACCTGGGCAGTGTGTATAGAGGTCCTTGGCTGCCCAGAAGACAAGACCTCACTCTCGGCCTCACTGATGTGGTCCAAAGGAAAGCAGAGCAATACATTTGGCACCAGCTTGGCTGCAGGAATTGTCAGATGTGAACAAAGTGCCAGTCAACTGTCTTAGGGACTTCATTCTGGATTTATCACCAACAGCAACTCCAATGACATGAAGTGAAGTCTGAGAAATGCATTGGATCACTATGCCAGGACATGGGTAGTTTCACTGTACTTTGTGAAGATGATCAGAGTCCTCTTCAAGCATTGCCCATCATGTGAGTACCAGAGTTCTAACTTACATGGGGAGGCTGTTTGAATAATTTCAGCTATCAGCACGTGGAGGGATGTAGGAGCTTAAGGACTGCTAGACTCCTTATAGCCCTGCCCAATCATTGAGGTCTTCTGTGGAGTGTTTGTGGTCCCTATGGCTCATATCTACCAGAAGCCACGTGTTCAGTATTGTGGACCAAGTTTTGGGGAACTCCCTTCCAGCTAATCTCAGCTGAACCATTCCCTGTCAAACTTCTGGAGTTTAGTGAGGACATTTTTATATTATTATTTCAGCAGGCATTTTTTTCATCATTCTGATTTTATAGTTAGTTTTCAATTTCTTTCAGCTCTATTGTATTTGTTCAGCTTATTGTACACCGCTTAAAGACTACTGCAATTAAGCAGTATATAAACTGTCAAAACAATGAATGAATGAATGATTGAATGATTGTCATGTCTAGTGCCAACCTGGCAGCAGACTTTGGAGGACAAATCAGATGCTGCACAGGTCTCTGGTGCCTGGTTTTCTGATTCCTTAGTCCTTGGTCCTGATTGTCACGGTCTGGTTTACGGGCGGTTGAAGTCCCAGCTGAGGACATCGGAACCGGGGGCAAGACGGCGTGGTTGGAGAAGGAACAGGAGTCCTGAAGCCAAGGGTACGAGGCTCAGAGATCCGGGAGTCAAGAAGCCAAGGGTCCGAGGGTCAGGAAACCAGGAGTCAAGGGTCCAAGGATCAGGAAGCAAGGAGTCAAGAAGCCAAGGGTCTGAGAATTCGGAAGCAGGGAGTCAAGAAGCCAAACGCAGCAAGGCAGGAAGCGTGTTGCTGTGGCAAAGAGCCAAAGGGAAATACTGACCTTATATCCCTTTTGCCACCAGGTGCTGTGAGTTACCAATCGGCCTCACCTGTGTGGCCGCATCTTGCCTCTTCAGAACAAACTTAGGAAAGCCCCAGTCCTACTGGTCACAGGGCATGGCTCCTGCATGCACTCCTGACACTGATTCTGGTTCCCCTTCCTTGCTGTGTTGTGCCTTGTCTGAACACCCTGCGGTACTGACATTGGACTGTTGCCTGGCCTGGCCTCTCAATCCCCATTCTGAACGAAAGACTGATTCCCTTGGCTTTCCTTGAAACTACACTGCACCTTGAACCTCACTCTCTTGGATAAGTGTTTTGCTAAATGCCTTTAGCGTCTTATGACTTATCCCTGAGGGCATGATAAGTCCTTGCTGTTCTCCTCATGTGAGGGGAAGACTGCCTGAATGGGACCAGGATGTAGCATTCTCTGGAACATTTCGAGATTGCACTCAATCCTTACACCACCAAGGGAATGTATTGTGGATCTTCACAGAGTAGGAATTTGAACAATGCAACCTATTCAAGGAAATCTTCCCCATGATAGTATTGCTAAGATGATTTCACCAAAAATGTAGAAGACCCACAATATACGAACCACAATATACAAAGTTGAGGAAATGTTTTACCCAAGACTCAGTTTGTTAATTACTGTATTAACTTATTCCTACACTAGTAACACCTGACTCATGCATTTTCAGGTGGCATTAAATGTTGAATTACACACACGCAGGTAGCGAGACAATTTACAAATTTCTTTAAAGGGTATTTAAATTTGTCTGCTATAGTATAACATTTAGGTTTGGCAATAAATATTGCCAATTAATTAGACCACACTATCTCACACAAAAAGGGGACATTTTACAGATCATACATTGTAGGGGGAAAGGTGTTGCTAAAACAGTCTATAAATAGAAAATGAAATTGGGCATGCCTTCTTGACAACTACTGCTGAACAAAGATTCAGTTGAATTTTGTAATTTTATATTTTGTAATGTATTTTGAGTTGTATCTTGTAATTATTGCAATGGGTCAGCTAGTTGGGAATCTACATATATTAAAAACAGCTGCCTAGGATCTCCCACTTTAACAAAGGGACAAGGAACCTCAAGCCCAGAGGTCAAGTGTGGTACTTCAAACCTCTCTATCTGGCCCTTGAGACTCTCCCCAGCCACACTCCCTTTCCTGACTAACCTTACTAACATCCCTTACTAACCCTTACTAACCCTGCCTTAGTGTTTTTGACTGGCTAGAATGTGTCCTTGAACTCCAGTCATGCCTCTTGCTTGTCCTGACAGAGGACGGAGATGAGTGTACATAGAAAGCAGTGTAATGCACAAAGCTATGGGGTGGAATCAGAACTGAGCAAAGCAGAATGGATGTTCCTGTAGGTGGAAGTGGGAGAGGTTATTTTTGTCTATTTCCCCTCCCACTATAACTCCCTGTACTCCTGAAAATCTGTTTCAGGTGTTTGGAGTATGGCACAGTTCTGGCCAATCCCCAACATGCCTCTTGAATAATAATAATAATAATAATAATAATAATTTATTTATACCCCGCCCATCTGGCTGGGCCTCCCCAGCCACTCTGGGCGGCTTCCATAAAAACCAGAAATACAGTAAAATGTCACACGTTAAAAACTTCCCTGAACAGGGCTGCCTTAAGATGTCTCCTGAATGTCAGGTAGTTGTTTATCGCTTTGACATCTGCTGGAAGGGCGTTCCACAGGGCGGGCGCCACTACCGAGAAGGCCCTCTGCCTGGTTCCCTGTAGCTTTGCTTCTCGCAGTGAGGGAACCGCCAGAAGGCCCTCGGCGCTGGACCTCAGCGTCCGGGCAGACTGATGGGGGTGGAGACGCTCCTTCAGGTATACTGGACCGAGGCCGTTTAGGGCTTTAAAGGTCAGCACCAACACTTTGAATTGTGCTCGGAAACGTACTGGGAGCCAATGCAGGTCTTTCAAGACCGGTGTTATATGGTCTCGGCGGCCGCTCCCAGTCACCAGTCTAGCTGCCGCATTCTGGATTAGTTGTAGTTTCCGCGTCACCTTCAAAGGTAGCCCCACGTAGAGCGCATTGCAGTAGTCCAAGCGGGAGATAACCAGAGCATGCACCACTCTGGCGAGACAGTCCGCAGGCAGATAGGGTCTCAGCCTACGTACCAGATGGAGTTGGTAAACAGCTGCCCTGGACACAGATTTGACCTGTGCCTCCATGGACAGCTGTGAGTCCAAAATGACTCCCAGGCTGCGCACCTGGTCCTTCAGGGGCACAGTTACCCCATTCAGGACCAGGGAATCTTCCACACCTGCCCGCCTCCTGTCCCCCAAAAACAGTACTTCTGTCTTGTCAGGATTCAACCTCAATCTGTTAGCCGCCATCCATCCTCCAACCGCCTCCAGACACTCACACAGGACCTTCACCGCCTTCACTGGTTCTGATTTAAAAGAGAGGTAGAGCTGGGTGTCATCCGCATACTGATGAACACCCAGCCCAAACCTCCTGATGATCTCTCCCAGCGGCTTCATATAGATGTTAAAAAGCATGGGGGAGAGGACAGAACCCTGAGGCACCCCACAAGTGAGGGCCCAAGGGTCTGAACACTCATCCCCCACCACCACTTTCTGAACACGGCCCAGGAGGAAGGAGCGGAACCACTGTATAACAGTGCCCCCAGCTCCCAGCCCCTCAAGACGGTCCAGAAGGATGCTATGGTCGATGGTATCAAACGCCGCTGAGAGATCCAGCAGAACTAGGAAACAGCTCTCACCTTTGTCCCTAGCCCGCCGGAGATCATCAACCAGTGCGACCAAGGCAGTTTCAGTCCCATGATGAGGCCTGAATCCCGACTGGAAGGGATCCAAATGGTCCGCTTCTTCCAGGCGTGCCTGGAGTTGTTCAGCAACCACTCGCTCAATCACCTTGCCCAGGAATGGAAGATTTGAGACTGGGCGATAGTTGGCCATCGTGGCCGCATCTAAAGATGGTTTTTTAAGAAGCGGTTTAATAACCGCCTCTTTCAGCGGGTCTGGGAAGGCTCCCTCACGGAGGGAAGCATTCACCACCCCACGAAGCCCATCGCCCAGTCCTTCCCGGCTAGCTTTTATAAGCCAGGATGGGCAAGGATCCAGGAGACAGGTGGTTGGTTTCACTCGTCCAAGCAGCCTGTCCACATCCTCGGAGGTAACAGGTTGAAATTGATCCCACTCAACTTGACTAGACAGAACTCTAGCACTCTCCCGCCCCGGCCCTGCTCCCACGGTGGAGTCTACTTCTTCCCGAATCTGGGCGATTTTATCTGCAAAAAACTTTGCAAAATCATTGCAGGAGAACATGTGGCCCGTACTGGGCCCCGATGTTGCAGGTGGTTCCGCTAAATTGTGAACCACCTGAAAAAGTCTCCTGCTGCTGTTTTCTGCAGATGCAATAGAGGCGGTGAAGAAATTCTTCTTCGCCGTCGCTATCGCCACTTGGTAGGCTCGACGTTGAGCTCTAACCTGTGTCCGGTCAGATTCGGAATGAGTTATCCGCCACCGGCGCTCTAGCCGTCTCAACGATTGTTTCATTGCCCTCAGATCCGTGGAAAACCACGGGGCTGTCCGGGCTCCATGCAATCGGAGAGGGCGCTTCGGAGCCAAACAGTCAATAGCCCTGGTTAACTCCACATTCCAGCGGGCCACCAGGGAATCGGCTGAAAGGCCATCAACATGGGATAAAGCATCCCCTACCACTCTCTGGAAACCATTTGGATCCATTAAGTGGCGGGGGCGGACCATCCGAATTGGTCCCACCTCCCTGCAGAGGGGATGGGTCGCAGAGAAGTCCAGTTGCACCAGGAAGTGATCTGACCATGGCACTTCTTTCATTTCGCTTTTACTTAGTGTCAGATCACCAACATCCATAGAGGTAAACACCAGGTCCAAGGCATGTCCACGGCTATGGGTTGGGCCAGACTTATTCAGGGACAGCCCCATGGAGGCCATGCTTTCCACGAAGTCCCGAGCGGCCCCTTGTAAGGTCGTGTCGGCATGGATGTTAAAATCCCCTAGGACGACCAGGCTGGGTGTCTCCAGGAGAACATCCGCCACGACCTGAAGCAGCTCGGGCAGGGAATCCTTGGTGCAGCGGGGAGGTCGGTACACCAAAAGGAATCCTGTACTGCCCCTATTGCCCAACTTCCAGAACATGCACTCAGAAAACTGGGTCTTCCCAATAGGACGCCTGGTGCAAACTAATGACTTCCTAAAAATCACTGCAACCCCCCCTCCCCGCCCACGTGACCTGGGTTGCTGTGCGTAAGAGAAACCTGGTGGACAAGCAGCGGCAAGGACAGGCCCATCTGCTTCATCCAACCAAGTCTCTGTCACACATGCCAGGTCAAATCCTCCATCCATGATCAAGTCATGGATGGCAGTGGTCTTACGAATCATTGACCTGGCATTGCACAGCAGCACCTTCAGGTCACGTGGGTATCCCTTGCTGATTCTAGTATCCATCCGGACAGGACCAGACCCGGAGGCAGGGATAGTCCTCAGACAACGACTAAACCTGCCTCCTCTGTAATGACATGGTCTGGTCTTAGCGTAACTCCTCCTCCTACCCGTGATCACTGAGATCGGTTGTCCCAGTGCATCCCCCCCTGTGGAACATGCCCCAGCCATTTTGTGGGCTGGGGCCCACTCCCCGGCAGCCCTGAACCCTCCCCCTAAAAACAAAATAACACCTTAAACAAACAAACAAAACCAATAAAACAATACAAACAAAAAAATGTAAAAATTACAAAAACATCAAAATAAAAAAAATAATAATTCCCCAAGCCCAACCAAACATCCATCCCACCCCCACCCCCCACATACAAAAAATCCAAAGAAAATTTTTAAAAACATTTTAAAAACACTCTGTGCCTCTCCGGCAGTAACAACTGTCCTAGTGAGGCCTGTCAGGCCCCGCCCCGGGCCAGGTGGTAAGTGGCAGGGAGGAGCAGGGCCCTCAGGCACTCACTCAGGGGACTCCTCCTGGGCAGCAGGCAGCAAGCAGCACGCAGTCCTTGTGAGGCTTCAGGCCCCGCCCCAGGCCAGATGGTAAGTGGCAAAAGCAGGGCCCACAAGCACTCACTCAGGGAGTCTTCCTGGGCAGCAGGCAGCAAGCAGCACGCAATCCTTATGAGGCCCCAGGCCCCGCCCCAGGCCAGATGGTAAGTGGCAGAAAGGAGCAGGGCCCACAAGCACTCACTCAGGGAGTCTTCCTGGGCAGCAGGCCGCAAGCAGCACGCAGTCCTTATGAGGCCCCAGGCCCCGCCCCAGGCCAGATGGTAAGTGGCAGAAAGGAGCAGGGCCCTCAGGCACTCACTCAGGGAGTCTTCCTGGGCAGCAGGCCGCAAGCAGCACGCTGTCCTTATGAGGCCCCAGGCCCCGCCCCAAGCCAGATGGTAAGTGGCAAAAGCAGGGCCCACAAGCACTCACTCAGGGAATCTTCCTGGGCAGCAGGCCGCAAGCAGCACGCAGTCCTTATGAGGCCCCAGGCCCCGCCCCAAGCCAGATGGTAAGTGGCAAAAGCAGGGCCCACAAGCACTCACTCAGGGAGTCTTCCTGGGCAGCAGGCAGCAAGCCACACGCAGTCCTTATGAGGCCCCAGGCCCCGCCCCAGGCCAGATGGTAAGTGGCAGAAAGGAGCAGGGCCCTCAGGCACTCACTCAGGGAGTCTTCCTGGGCAGCAGGCCGCAAGCAGCACGCAGTCCTTGTGAGGCCCCAGGCCCCGCCCCAAGCCAGATGGTAAGTGGCAAGAGCAGGGCCCACAAGCACTCACTCAGGGGAGTCTTCCTGGGCAGCAGGCAGCAAGCAGCACGCAGTCCTTGTGAGGCCCCAGGCCCCGCCCCAAGCCAGATGGTAAGTGGCAAAAGCAGGGCCCACAAGCACTCACTCAGGGAGTCTTCCTGGGCAGCAGGCCGCAAGCAGCACGCAGTCCTTATGAGGCCCCAGGCCCTGCCCCAAGCCAGATGGTAAGTGGCAAAAGCAGGGCCCACAAGCACTCACTCAGGGAGTCTTCCTGGGCAGCAGGCAGCAAGCAGCACGCAATCCTTATGAGGCCCCAGGCCCCGCCCCAGGCCAGATGGTAAGTGGCAGAAAGGAGCAGGGCCCACAAGCACTCACTCAGGGAGTCTTGAAAAGCATCCATTCATTCAGCTTCCGTTCCCCAAAGCCTACATAGCTTTGTTATGTTCAGAACACATGCTGAGCAAAACTGCTGTGTAGCAGGGAGCTGGGAGTAGGTTGTTACTCTGTCAGGCCCATCTCCCCCCTTCTCAAAAGCTGGTAACAGCACATTCCCTGGCCACATGCCACACAGCCTAGTGGCTTGTAAGAGTCATGCCTCAATGAGAAGCCCCTTTGATCAAGAGCCCTTGAAACAGTATGTGATCCACATTCCATTGTCCTTCATCATCCATCTCACCACCCTGAATGCTGTGTTACTTGTGACTGTCCATGAGTAGCATGGCGTTGTGGTCTAAATCACTGAGCCTCTTGGGCTTGCCGATCAGAAGGTTGGCAGTCTGAATCCATGCGATGGGGTGAGGTCCCGTTGCTCTGTCCCAGCTCTTGCCAACCCAGCAGTTCGAAATCATGCCAGTGCAAGTAAATAAATAGGTACTGCTGCAGCGGGAAGGTAAACAGTGTTTCTGTGCGCTCTGGTTTCTGTCATGGTGTTCCATTGCACCAGAAGCGGTTTAGACATCCTGGCCACGTGACCCAGAAAGCTGTCTGTAGACAAATGCTGGCTCCCTCAGCCTGAAAAGCGAGATGAGCGCTTAACTGTCCAGGGGTCCTTTACCTTTTACCTTTACCATGAGTAGCTGCATAGGGTAGATAGAAGATAATAAGATCTTTGCTGGATCAGGCCTAACGGTCATCTAGTCCAGCATCTTTCTTTTACAATGGGCAATCAGATGCCCATGGAAAGCTTGCAAGCATCACCTGAGCACAACAGAACTCTCCCCTCCTGTGGTTCCCAGCAATTGGTATTCAAATCTGCCTCTGATGGTGGAGGTAGAACATAGCCATCCCTTCTAAAAGCCATTGATAGTCTTCTCCTCAATGAATTTGTCTAATTCTCTTTTAATGTTATCCACGTGGGTGATCACCTTTACATCACATAGGAGCAAATTCCAAAGTTTATCTGTGTGCTGTGTGAAGAAAGGTAGCTGTGATCCCAGAAGGACTGGCCGTTAGCTTTCCAACTAGTTATTTCACCCCCTCTATTCACAATGGCTGGAAACCCTGGAGAACTGCGACTTATCAGCAGACAATATTGAGCTTGCTAGATCAATGGTCTGACCTAGAAAGCAGTTTCACATGTTTATATTTATTATATTATTATTATGTTTATATTTATCCCTAAGTAACGCCCAAGATGGCAAACCTACAGTGGTACCTCAGGTTACAGATGCTTCAGGTTACAGATGCTTCAGGTTACAGACTCTGCTAACCCAGAAATAGTACCTCGGGTTAAGAACTTTGCTTTAGGATGAGAACAGAAAGCGCGCGGCGGCGGCAGCGGGAGGCCCCATTAGCTAAAGTGGTACCTCAGGTTAAGAACAGTTTCAGGTTAAGAACGGACCTCCGGAATGAATTAAGTTCTTAACCCGAGATACCACTGTACTTGGAGCCTGTTTCCAGAAATCAGAGCTTCACATTTATTGTCATGGTGGAGCAAAGGAGGTCCTTCACTTTGGTAAGAAGCACAGGGAAAACCTTCGCAGTGGTAGGATGAACCATTTCCATTTCTTCCCTCAGTTTTGAAAAAGAAACTCACAGTGGACTGAATGACATTTACATGGAGTGCGTCTCTCCATTCCTATGTCTTGCAGTGGGATGGTGTAAAATTATGCTTTGAATTGATAATCTAAAGCTGTAGCTCCTTGCCTGCTATTGAGATTTCTAAGGTATGGGAACAAGAGATGTTGGCAATTTATCTGATAGTAGCCTCAAACCACTAGAGGGTTAAATGAAAATCAGGTTTATTTATTTATTTTTAAAAGCATTTTGATTGCATCATTTTTGGAGAAATAAATTGACAGAACGTTTGCAATCGCTGTACAGTAATCAGGACTCTTTTTCTGCCGCACAAGAACCTTGCAATGCTCATAGCTAATGATGTATATAGCACAATACATTAACGTTACATTAATGTGTTCAGTGGTACAGAAGAATGCAGTAATTAGGCACTGAGGGATTCTTTTTGGAACAGTTTGATGAGGTGGTCAATTACCTGTGCAACATGACAGCAAGTGGTATGACTGGTTTAACTTAATAAGTACATTCATGAAAGAGGCCACTGTGGTGTGCATTAGTTGCACTGGAAAGGTTCTCTTTCGTTAATACAAAAGTAAAGCCTTAAATATCAATTAATTTAATATGTTTGGAATACTTTATGCTTTACACACCAGCAGATTATTTTGCCCACTATCACCCACTGTAAATTGAGTGTACATTGTAGGAACTGTAGGAACATGGTAAATGTTTCACCAAAAATTCAAGCAGGGGAAGGACATTTCCGGCTGCTTAACAGGAAGCCAGATAAGATACCATTTGGATTAACTGGAGCTTGCCATGGGATCAAGTTTTTCAATAAAGATGGATAAAAAACAGTTTCTGAATAAATAATGCACACTGAATTATAAAAAGCTGTTGCTCGGTATATTTTTCTTTTCTATATTAGATTTAATGAATAGATAGAATATATATATATATATTCTATGTACCCTACCATTAAATGATACCATCATTCTCCCCTACCTAAATAAATTCACATTCTTGTCACCTACGAAGCATACAGAAAGATTTGAAACATTATTCATAATTGAGATTTTTTTTTACTAAATATCTTTTAAAGATAAATTTGTTTTATTCTTTCATCCCACTATTTAAAAGGATTTTCACATTTTTATCTTCTAAGGAATTGTCAATGAGAAACTAAACTGCATAGACTATACATTAAAATCACTTTAGTTTTTAAGCTGTCACGAACTGTTTCAAAAAATGCTAAGTTGCTATTGTTTAATGTCTGTCATTTTATAATGCTTTAGAAGTTATCTATCCTGTAAAATTATTAACTGATGCTAAAATTGCCTTGTAAGTATTAGGACAATAGCAATTTTGTAGCAGCTGGGACACTGCCAATGTAAGATAAGTACATTTTGCTCTGTAGATTCATAAAGTGCTTTGAAATGGTTTGTAACTGATGGATGGATGCATTTTCTAAGTGTAGAAAGCAATATTTTGTAGAAGGAAATGGCTTGAAAGCTGACACACATGCATGCAAATGCCATTCTCTTCAGTAAGTAATTTGCTTTTTCTTTCAAAAGCATAAATGGCATAGTTAGACACATTATTTTGTATATTGCACATAACAATACAAGATGCACAAAAACAGCAAGTACAAAACATTTCATATTGATAGAGGAACCCGTGGCTGTAGTATATGATTAGCATAAATGTATACACACTGAAGTAATGCCTTCAGGATTAAAAAGTGAAGCTGGAAAAGAAAAGTTCTCCTAACTTCAAGAAATGAAAATATTGACTTTCATTTTTCTGGGGTGGTGGGGTGATTTAATGCTAACTGATTTTAAGGAAGCCGTCAGCCCCAAACCCACTAAAGTTGATGCGCTGATTCCAATCAGATTAAGAGGGTTTTTGGAGGGGGGTGTAGATTAGCTGACAGAATCTCTCTGATCATGCGATGAGCCATTATAGATCCTTTTCTCGTACCATCTTCAAGCTTGACTTCCTGTCTGGGCTGCTGATTTGTCAGGGTAGCAGGTAATGTTATTTATTTATTATAACATTTATATATTGCCCTTCATCCAAAGACCACAAGGCAATGATGGCTCAAATCAAATTTTATTAAACGGTCACAGACCAGATTAACTCGTACAGCTAGTCAACGAAGCATAACACCGGAAAAAACAAAGAACAGTTTCAATATAAATTAAGCCATAACAGCAATTTAAAATTAGACAACATACATAAAATTGAGTATTTGCCTTCGCCTGCATATTGACATTGGAAAGCTCTTGTTTCCTGCGCCTAATAGCGGCTACACAAAATTTGGCCACATTGGTCGTAATTTCAGGAACCTTATCTTCTATCAAGGCTCTCAGACGTTGGGGTTCTGGTTCATTTTTACGCTTTTGTAAAGCTGGGGCAATAAAGGTCAGGCGTAGATCCTCGTAGTATCTACAGTGCAGCAATACATGCAGACTTGTTTCCACTTCCGATGAGCCACATGGGCAAACGCATGACGCATATGGTTTGCCCTCATATCTGCCTAGCAACAGGGCAGAGGGCAGAACGTTAAATCTGGCCAGGGTAAAAGAGTGTCTGTACTTGGATATTTGTAAATCAGCCAGATAGTTTGCGGGTGAGAACCCTCTTCCAAAGTCTCTAATTGTGGCATGTTTATCCATTTTGCCCATATGACATTGCAGCAAGGCAATGATGATTTGTGGTATCTTACTAGGTGTTGAGTTAGAGTCAACGCAACCGCTCAGAGCAGCATACTTCGTGGTCTTCAGAGGACGGTGTTACCTACAGAATTGCATGTGAAGGATGTGAGGGGTGCTATGCAAAGCTAGCACATCGGGAAGGGGCACTGAACGTAGACGTCACCTTGATGTGTGAGATTTCTATGTACAGATCAATTTTGATGTGTGGATAAATAAAATAAATATTTATCCCCTTGTCTATTTTGTAGGGCACTGTTATATGTTTCTCACATTTACAGTACATACTTTGGACTGTACTTCAAAGGGGAATGTAATGAAGAAAAGAAAAGAAGAAAAGAAAAGAAAAAAGAAAAGCTGAAGAACATATTGTGAAAAGAAAGGGCGGTGGGCAGGTAGGGACTACCTTGGCGTGCTTCTTGAATAATGGAATTTTGAAAGAGAGATCTATGCATCTCATGATCTCCATCTCAACTTTTATTTTTAACAATATACACAAATACAGTGGTACCTCAGGTTAAGTACTTAATTCGTTCCTGAGGTCCGTTCTTAACCTGAAACTGCTCTTAACCTGAAGCACCACTTTAGCTAATGGGGCCTCCCACTGCTGCTGCGCCGCCGGAGCATGATTTCTGTTCTCATCCTGAAGCAAAGTTCTTAATCCGAGGTAATATTTCTGGGTTAGCGGAGTCTGTAACCTGAAACGTATGTAACCTGAAGCGTATGTAACCTGAAGCGTATGTAACCCGAGGTACCACTGTACTCTGCTCTGTTAAATCATGTTTCAATAAAATATCTCAATGGACTTAGCATCAACTTAGGCTGTGTACTCTGGCTCCAGTACACTCCCATTGCTGGCTTTTGAATTTGTGTATGCACAATGTTACCCACAATGCAGATAATACTACTGTTTGATGCCACGTAAGGCATATTCACTTAGCATTTAGGCTGAGGTGCATATTTTTGGGACACATTTTATGACAGTGAATGCACAGGTGATAGCTTCATCAATAGAAGTTTAAGGAGGCTGCAGGGACAGAGAAACAAAGCAGGCAATGCACACCAGGTGAGGACATCTCTGCCCCCTTCCTGATTTGTACAGCAACATAGATAAGCACAGCTTGGAAATGAAACAGCGTTACCACCCCAAAATGTTTCCAGGTGCAAAGAGTATTGAAAACGGGATTGCATGTGACTGTTCCAGTAGTACCATGAACACAAATCATCATGAATGCACAATATAAAGGACATCTGGGGGGTCCCTTAGTCTATTTCCTCTGTTTACAGTCAAAATGGCTGTTGCTGTGTGTCCACTCTCTTTTTCCTGCATCTGATAGCTTCTGAGATACAGGGAAAAAGGCGTGCATTCAGCTTGAAGGTTGAGATAACAAATGTATTAACCAATATGCACATTTGTACAACCCTTTCTGTGAGAAGTTTTTTTTTTAACCCACCTGAAATCCTGAGACTTTGCAGTGATCTTTTAATATATATATATTAATGTCATGTCTGAAACAGCTCTGAGCAGAGAAGCTACAGTCTAATAGATTAAGGTTTAAATTGCATTGACTTTAATGACTGTGTACTGAATAACTCAGAAGTCACGTCGCTTCAAACAAAATAGATGGTAAATGATCAGCACAAACACTACATCTGGTTCAACTGGTAGAAATAGCAGCAAACCTTCTGTTAGTGAGATTTAGCCTGTGCTGAAAGATCTACATTTGTCCCCACTAGGTCTGGGCATGGTTTGAGGTGCTGGCTTTGTTCTTTTAGGTTGTTCTGTCTCTCAAATCAGATTGAAGGTGGCTTGGGAGGAAACGCATCAAAATGCAGAATAGATACAGGCTAGATATGGATTGTGGCTAACATCACTTCCGAAACCAGGAATGGGAATGCACTGGATGAAGAGTCAATAGGAGTGTGCACACAGCTTAAGACTTAAATGATTTAGGGTGTAGATGATTGCAGAGAATATCTTGTCCCCCTATCCATGAAGTGAAGACTCATGAGATATGTTTCACGTGTTTATTGGGAACCAGGCACTCTGCTTTAACGGGTCTGAATACTGTGTATATGACCCAAGATTGCAGAGCTGGACATTGCTAGAAAAGAGAAAAAGAGAGCACCCATTGCTATAAGAAAAAATAGGTGCTAGAAACTACCTCTTCTAGGCACAAGGATACGAGTATCTCTGAAGGAGCTAGGACCAAAAAGTAGGAATGAATTTTCCATGCCTCCAGGTTTGTATTGTTGACTTTTGGTTTCACTGTAGACATTTTTCAAAGGAGATAACCATGTTAGTCCCTGGTAGAAAAACAAGAGAATTGTGTGGGTTGATGTTGCACAGACTTAATTTTCCAGCAGTGGTTGTCTGCGGAGACAAAACCAAGATTTGTGGCACTTAAAGACTAACTAATTTGTTATGTGCCTGGCGTGCTCTGGTCCATGGGGTCACGAAGAGTCGGACACGACTAAACCACTAAACAACAATTTGTTATGGTGTCATGTACTACAGTCTACTTCAACAGCTGTCATAATACATTTGTTAGTCTTTAAGGTCCCATTTGCTGTATTTGTCGACAGTAATTTCATTTCATCTTTGTGGCCTCTTGTTATGTTGGAACAAGATTGCAGTCTAATCCTAGGTTCTCCAGAGTGTGGCACCTACAGGTACTCGCCAAGGTTCCCTGCCCCTCCCAATTCTTAATTTTTAAAAAATTGATTTCATTCCTTCCTTCCTTAACCATGGGTGGAGCTGGGCTGCCTGGAAAGTAAAGTACAAACATTACCCTACCACCTCACCCTTTTCTCTCCCTTCCACCAGAACGCTCCTAATTTGTAGCCTCCCACTGAAATTCTTTCCCCTCCCAGGGTGTGTGCTTTCTAGGATGTGGGACAGGTTTCATACCTGTATTTTATTTGCATTGATTTTTAAAAAAGATTTTCATTGGTTTTTTGTTGTAATTGGCTTTAATGTTCACACTGTGTTGTAAGTTGTTTAGAGTCACTCTTCTGAGAATAGCAACTAATTAATAATAATAGTAATAATACGTTTTGGGCTTTTTTAGCATATGTGTCTGTGCCTACTTTCTGTGTTTGTTTGGATAGCACATTTCTTGCTTTGTTTGCTTATTGGGGCTGGGAGAGCTTTGCCTGCTCTGCTTGTTTGTTGTGTGTTTTGCCTGCTTTTTTTTGAGGGGGTTGCCAGCTTTTTTCATTTGGCTGTTTGTTTTTCCTGCTTTTTCTTTTGTTTTGCCAGGAGTGCTTTGCCTGGGTTTGTTGTTTGATGACGGGGGTTGCTTTTGTCTGCTTTTTTGATGAGGGGAGGGCTGCTTTTGTTTGCTTGTCTGTGAGGGTAGCCATTTTCTCCTTTTGGGAGGGGGTTCTGATCACCACCTGTGATTTCGCACTAAAGACCATATTGTCTTTTGTTCTGTTTCACACAGTGGTTAGGCATACCATGTAATGTAGTGGCTTGGCTCAGATGGCAACCCAATATGCTAAATGCTGGGACCCACCACCCCATTACTCTCCTAACGTATCAGCTTCACTCAGTGCCAGATTTACGTATAAGCTAAACAAGCTATAGCTTAGGGCTCCACTCTCTTGCCTCCCCCCAAATTTCACTATTAATATAATTCTTCTTAATTGTATTTCAGTTCAACAATTACTTTGATAAAATACATATTTAGTTATGTGCAAATGGCTTTGGATACCTATTAGGTCCATAAATTACCATATAGCATATATTCAACACAAAAAACAGCGACAATTTCTTGTTGACAAAGGACAACTGGGCATATGAAGGGCCCAGTACCTTCAGTAGCTTAGGGCCTCATCAAACCTAAATCCGGCCCTGCCTTCACTATATGTGCTTAATAGTAAGGGCTTCAGTTCACTAGGCCAAGTATGACGTGGAGCTGTTTCATTGGCTCATCTTGTCCAGTCAGCTCCATCTGGCAGCTGTTTTCCAAGGCCACTGAGGCGGTTGTGAGGGACTTTTTTCACTTCAAGGGCCACATTTCCTTCTGGGTTTCTAAGGGCCAGTGGTGGGCAGGGCCAAAGGAAAAAGTAGACAAGAGCAACGAAGATACATGTTTCCATTTGTACAGCAGCCTAGCATAAACTCACACCTCTATTCCCCCATCCAGACAAGCAAGAGGCACAATGACACATCCCAGCCAGGCAAAAACACTCAGGGTGTGAAGCAGGGCAATAAAAGGTACGGCCAGAGGGAGAGATCCAAGGGCCAGTCAAAGAGCCCTGGGGGCCACACTCGGTCCCCTGTCCTAAGGTTCTCAACCCCTTGAAAGAGATGTCCTTTCAAGATCCACAATGATCCTTTTAACTGGAGTTGCAGGAACTGAACCTGGGGTCTTGTCCATGCAAAGGATGTGCTTTGCCACTGAAGCTGAAATCTGATGCACACTTACCCATGAAAAAGCTCCAGCTGAACACATGGGACTTATGCCTGAGTAAACATACACGGGATCCATCTTCACATTATAAACCCTTCTCACAAGATAAGTATATGCATTATGTACACGGTCTCTGCACATTAGGTATGCTACTGCTGATTCCCCCTCCCCAGCACCTGCCTTATTTTTAATAGTGCTGCTGTTGTTAAATATGCATTACATTTTATAGCTACACCCGAGATGAGTAGATAATAACTTACATTATTAGACAGTTGTATTTTGCAGGGGTTGAGTTGCCAAGTTTATTGCTGGGTTGACACTGTGAATAATTTGACACTGCTGCTTTGCTCATTATGTATAATGTATTATTTACTATTCTGTATGATTGTACATTGCTTATTATTATGGATTGTGTTTATGTACCTTTTTAATTTTTTGTATTGTATAGATATTACGTTATGTATTTATATCATGTTGTTTATTGCGTTACTATGTTGTAAACCTCCCTGAGGCCTTTTGACTAAGGCTGCTATATACATTTCTTTAATAAACACATACATAAATAAAAACTCTAGGTAACTTTGGGCATAATGAAGAAAATATTTTTTGCTTCTCTCTTCTTACATATAGTCTTGTCCATTTGGTCTTTTTCTTCTGTCCTCCTCTGCTGTTCATTTCTCACTGTTTCTTTTTTCTTTCCGGTTTCCCCTCCTAGGCTCCTTTCTCATTCAGTTGCTTTTCTCCTAAATTTTAAAAAGAACCCTATAATTCTCAGTCCAAGGGAGCAAGCTACAGTAGGTAGGCTCTCAAAGAATCAATATTTACCGCATGAATAACACAGTAAAGCTTTAATTTAAGATTTCTGTGGTTCCCTTGAAACTAACAGGTATTATTCCGTTAAGCCTCGTGGAAGAGGAAAAACGGGAGCTGAGCAGCTGTTTCGGATGGATAATGCGTCTCGGGCTAAGTTGGAGTAGCAAATCCTAGCAAGGTACAAAGTAGCAGACATAGTGCAGCAGCAGGTGAAAGACTATTATAAAGCAATTTTCAGGAGGTTTATTATAGGCCTCCAAACTAGAAAAAGGGCAAAGGATGGAAAAGGGCATTACAACAGGTTGTATATTGTAGGTTATTGTGTTTTCAGCTGCAATGAACCTGATAATGAAATCAGCTGAACGAGAGCATAAAGGTCCCACACTGATAGGAAAAAAGACATCCCTGAGGCAAACCAACATCGATGTTGTAACAATAACGACAAGTACAGTAATGTAGTCTAGATTGTTACTACTGACACTGGAGAAAACAGGGGAAGCAAAAAGGAAGTTTACACTACCCAAATATAGGTTCCCAGTGTCACTGAAAGGGAAAATAAGTAGGGCATTTAAGTTTAGGATTCGGGGAGAAATAACGGGGATTTACAAGAAAGTACATGCTTTACCAAATTACAGCATGCTGGCACAAACTACAACACAGAAATAAAAAAGTATTTTATCCAATGCAAAATTGCATAGGCATTAGCGACCAAGGTTAAAAAGAAAAGAAAAGAAAAAAGACCAATAGGTAGCACAGGAATAGCGAACACAGATTGGCTTCCAGAGGGCTGGGCTTTTTCTGCCTGAAACTGGATGGGAAATATTTTGCTAATGGAACTTCCTCTCTATGCAATCGCTGATTAAAATAAGAAGGAAATGAACTGAATGGTCAGTTTTTCAGCCTTCTTACCTTGTCCCCCTTCCACAAATGATTCATGAGGTAAAGTCTCATATATTGAAGAGCCTGTGAGAAATCCCCAAACATTAGCACGGAATCTTTTTACATCAGTTCACATGCAATGGGGCTTCTTCTGCTTCAACAATTTCTGGATTCTTAATTATTTTTTCTAGTGCTAATGATTGCTGTGTCTCCAGCACTTGTTGATTAAACTATTTCCCCAATGGAAAAAAACCCCTCTTTCCTTGAGGAAAATATTGTGACTGGAAACTGTTTTCCCCAGCTGAAATATTCACAAATGATATAAGAACTTATACCACAGTTTAGCTCTTCTAATGCTTATGAGTGTGTGTTTTGATTCAGGGAAGGATGCTCATGAATGAAACTATTTCCCAGTGGTCCATCCAGCTCAGTACTATGTACAGCCTTGGGTCTTCAGCTTTGAACATTGACCACCCCTGAACATTGACTACATTTCCTGGAGATGATGGCAGTAGGGAGTCCAACAACATCTGTGGACCCAAGGCAGAAGAACACTGATGTATGTTGCCTGGTAGTGGTTCTTCAGGGTTTCAGGCAGAAATTTTTCATATCCCTGCTTGTATTCAGTCGAGACCTTCTGCATGCAAGGCAGATGCTGTCTACTGACCTATGACCCTTGAGGGGCAAAGCTACATTGCCCTGGCACAAGGAGGAAAATAGAAAGTATCCTGGCACAGCATGAACAAGCAGGTTCTTCCCTAGTGTGAGTACTAGGACTTTGATCCATTGAGACCCTGTCTTCAGTACAGAAGCTTAAGGGACCTGGCTGTTTGCCTACTGTTTAAACCAGCCTCTCTCAACCCTGGATCCCTGGATGTTGTTAGATTCCAACTCCCTGCAGCTCTAGTTAGCAGTGGTCAGGGATGTTGGGAGTTGTAGTCCAACAACATCCGGGGACACAAAGTTGAGAAAAGCTGGTTTAGACTGTTCACCTCTCCTGTCCATCAGAATGGAATCAACATGGCTGATTATGAAAGGTTGTAAAGGGCCTGAAACTTCAGCAATATATCACAAAAGCAGCTTCCATCTGTCTGATTTTTCTTGTTAACATCTCATGTTAGAGATCCCTGGCACATTTAAGAGGGAAAACATTTTTATTTTGTTAATATTAGAAGTTTTATAGATATTTTTGAGTTATAAAAGCGTCTCTTGGGGTTTTCTTCAGTACTGGGAAAATGCTGCAAACTACTTTATAATTGGATCTTTCTGAGTGGGTGGCTTGAACAGTAATTCCCCCCTGCCTTTAACTTATAAAGGGTTTACTTTTAAAAGCAAAATGAAAATCCAACATACTTAGACTGAAACCCTGTACACACTTTCCTGCAAGTAACTCTCATTGGACTCAATGGCGCTTACTTCAAAGTAGATATGTATAGTATTGCACCGGGGTGGTATTCTACTAATGAAGCCCATCCGTGCAAGGATTTTGGCTTGTACAATGGAATTCCCCCCTTTCTTCCTCTCCCCAAGCACTCTACCCCCTCCCCAAACCTGTTCTGGAGGGTTGAGGGAAGAGATGGGGGAGAACATTCTACTGCAGATGCAGAAATCCTGACAGGGTAATTGCCTTGGCACAATGTTGGATTTCACTCTGACTGTCCATATAGTATTTATCTAATTCACTAAATAAGGGAGCAAGCTTGAATTCATGTTGGAAGGGGTCCAGATAATCCACTTCTTCCAAGAGTGTCTGAAACTGGACCACACATTACTTGTACTTCTGCAAACCTTGGGTTCCCACATGCATGTTGATACCTCGTTCTTGCTTGTCAGTGGCCTTCTTTTGACACCATTTTTGTTGGCACCACATGAGTTAGCTATTAGAGCAGGGATGGGGAAAATCAGGCCTGTGGGCTTAATTAGGCCCATCAGGCCTCCCCATTTGCCTCCCCAGGTCCTTTTGCCCAGGCCACACACACCCAACAGATATGATGTCAACTGTGTGGCAGGTAAAGTAACAGGCCCTTTGGAAGCCACTCTGAAGCCTCAACAAGCTGGTTGCTGGGCTTAAAACGTGCATCTCGAGGCTCTTTAAAAGTAAAGGCAATCAGCTGATTGTTGATGCTTGAAAAGAGCCTTGCTGGTTTTCAAGCATAGCACACACATCAACATTCCTCAGATGAAAATAAGGACATTTCTCACTCCCTGCAACAGACCATCCTCGAAAAACACATACCAATAAATAAATTTTAGAGAGGGGCAAGATTAAATGCAGACACACAAAGCATTTTTAAAATACAAAATCAAGACCCCTTGCTCTCCACTCCTGTTTTCTTCCCATCCAGGGTGGCCCTGCAATCTGCCTCCATGTCATGCACGGCTGGGCCTTGGTGGTGGCAGCCTCTCCTCCCCCAAGAGAGAAGGCCAGCAGCAGTGCTATGGAGAGGCAACAGGGTGTTTCCTTGCAGCCTCCACTGCCACTGGTACTGCCCAGGAAAAGCACTGGCTCACCCTCTTCCCCAAGCCTGACAATGACGGCACTGGTGGGGGAAATAGGGGCATTCTGGGATCAAATCAGAAGCTGGGATGACTTCTGTAATTCTGGGACTGTCCTTGGAAAATAGGAGAGTATGGCATAGCTGCCATAACCTGCTTGGATTGGCTGCACTAGGGGACTCCTTGCTGAGAACTCCCTGGTGCAGCTGAAGTGGTTGCAGGAAGTGGTTTGGATTCAAAGCACTTTCTCCTATACTTTGAATCCAAGCCACTTTCCCTGGAGAGAGCAATAATGCTCCACTTAAAAAGTCATTATGACATCAGGTGATTGACATATGTGTAGTTCCCCCCGTCCCACTGTTGAAGCTGGCCTGCGGATGGTGGGCACATAAAGATGTGAGCCACTGTATGGATCTAATTCTCCATTCATGTATTGGAAGGAATGAGGACCATATACACCTTTGCATAGTCAAAGGTCAATGGATTGCTTTAAATTCATTTGCGGAACATAATACTTTGATACAAGTGACTCTTACAGTCTTTAGTTATTTCAATTATATCCCACCTTTTTCACCAAGGAGCTCAAGTTGGTTTACATCTCACTGAATTCCCACAACTGGCTCAGGGTCATCCACTGAACATCCAGTGACTGAGTGGGAATTCAAACCCTGGTCTCCCAGGTCCTAGTCTGACATTCTAACCACTACTCCACACTGGCTTTCACCTACTGTATGTATGGAGACATGGAAGGACATGGATGTGAATCCATTATATAGCTGGCTAATGCTATGAAAAGTGCCTTTCCTTAACTGATGACCATGGTGCCCCTTTAGGTGAGCCCAAGTGCTTGCATGTAAAGCTTCCATCTTCTCCTAACAGCACTTCCTTATGTTTCATTGAATGCGCTTTTGAAAGCTCAGCCTTTTAAACAGCTGCCTTCTGCATAAACTCAGCAAGGCCCTTACTGGAACCAATGTCATGCCTATCAGTCTTATCCTCCACTCACACCTCTTCACTGAACTGTCTTTTGTGAAATACAGCTTGATTGTCAAGAAAGCTCCATGTATTAATAATCTGGCTATCATAAAAGTGCTGATTGCTTGCTGTTTGTTTTCTGCTATTGGATCTTGGCTGCTACATGATATTTTCACAGTCCCCATAGCAGTCTTACATGTTGTGGGGAGGATTGCATTTTCTTTATTCTCCATGTTATTCATAGTAGAGGATGCACCTTTGCTATTACTTTTCCTAAATTTCAAGAGGGAGAAGGCAGGGCAATTAACTTCCCTTCAAAATCAACCCCCTTTCAATATATCTACTTCCACCCAGAATATCCCAAATAAATTCTTCAAGTAATTTACACTTCACCCCAAATTAATATCCCACCTAGACAGGGATGGAGGAGAAATTCAATTTTGCTCACATTCAAGGGCGAGTCTATTAAATCCATACTTTCCGAAATAATATGAGAACCTAAAGTCAGCCATCTTTTAAAAATTCACACTTAACTGAATTTTGTGATGCAGTTCTCCTACCAAACAAAAATGCAAACAATATTAAGAGAAAGGGTGCATAAAACCCAACTTATTAGTGAAAACTTGTAAAAACGCATCATACTGGGGGAAAGTGCTTGTAAAAATGTGTATGTTAGTCAAAACGGTAGACAAAGATGTGTTTATCAGGGGAAGTTCACACTAAAATGTTGGTGAATTTTCATGAGGATTTTTTTTTGCTGCAGAAATATGGGGAACTGAATTTAAGTCTGGAAAAATGAGAAACTGAAGCAAAATTCACAGTCTTCCATCCCTACACCTTGATCACATACCCCAACTCAGTTGCTATTTGGTTGCTATTTATCCCCAGTTAATTTCCCACCCAGATATTCTTCAAATCAATTCCCCTTAAATTAATAAACTCCATTCAGGGTTGCCAACTAAAGCTGAGCAAATGTCTCCCCCCACTTCCATTATACCCCCATGCTTGTTAGACCAATGTAGGTGTGGTGGGGACTTCAGGGACATTCTTTGTTAGTGAAAATCATTTGACCTATGAATGGCAGTAATTAGTAAGCTTATACTTGCAAGGTAGTCCAGTGGCTTCTTTCTTTCCTTTTAATTTTTTTATTAAAGGTAAAAGCTTAGCTTTCATAGCTACTTGCAGATGGTTTCAAAATATTACTACAGTATGAGAACTTTCTTCAAAGCGACTGAAAAACAGATAAAGATACATCCAAATAGTAGCATAATGTCATATGCTTGTCTAAGCACAGGTTTAGCTTCCTACAAATATGAAATACTATTTATAATCAGAACTGACAAACAGATCCCTGTCTCTCTTACAGACTCCATTAGCCTGCATTCCAGCCCAAGGCTGCTCCTCCAAGAGAGGCATCATTAGCACACCTTTGTCTTGGGTGGATTGAGAGAACAAAAGACTCTCACACTCAAAAGGGTAATTTGCAACTGAAATACCTCTCACATGAGCTAAAGTTAAACACCATGTGAGACCTAGCAGAAATATTTCAACAGTTAATTATCAGTCTGTTTAGGTACCTATAGAGCCAGTGTGGTATAGTGGTTAAGAGTGGTATACTCGTAATCTGGTGAACTGGGTTCGCATCCCCACTCCTCCACATGCAGCTGCTGGGTGACCTTGGGCTAGTCACACTTCTCTGAAGTCTCTCAGCCTCACTCACCTCACAGAGTGTTTGTTGCAGGGGAGAAAGGGAAAGGAGAATGTTAGCTGCTTTGAGACTCCTTAAGGGGAGTGAAAGGTGGGATATCAAGTCCAAACTCCTCCTCCTCCTCCTCCTCCTCCTCTTCTTCACTTCAATAGATTTTCCATTCCCTTTTAGCAATACACATTGAGTCATTTTCCATTTCAATGTACAGTTAAACAATTACACTTAACATTCATTCCCTTAGAACCAAGGAGTCTTCTTTCTTAGAGGTTGGGAGCCTGAGGGAATAGAGCCAAGGTTTATCCATGGTGGCACTAGGGAATGATTTCTCCTGGTGGGATTCATGCAGCCCTTATCTTGATGACTTTTCAGCACCAAATAAGGCCCTGATTTGTTTTTTTCAGGAGGCATTTCCTACCAAATTACTGCATATCTTTTAACAACTTTAACTCTTATTTTCTTGCTTTGTTAATGACAGTTGATATTTCATTGACATTTTAATTATCATGGGTTGTTGTTGTTATCGTTTAGTCGTTTAGTCGTGTCCAACTCTTTGTGACCCTATAGACCAGAGCACGCCATCACTCCTGTCTTCCACTGTCTCCCACAATTATCATGGGTATCACTTGTTTAATGGTGAAATCCTATGCATGTTCAGTTGGAAATAAATCCCATTCAGTTCCAGATTTGTTGCAGGGGGAAGACTTCAGAATTTGTATTTTATCCACAAAAGCTCATTTTTGGCTGCAACATGCCCTCCAAGTACTCTTAATACGATTGGGAAGAGCCTGCACAGATTTCAACAGAAACCTGTGGAACTGGAGAACTAGGCCAATAGTTCTTCAAACTGGGTGTCTGCAGTCTTCTTTGATATTTTAATTAAAACAGAAAAGCAAGAATTGAAAGCATTAATGAGTGATGGCAGAAAATGTAGAATTTTTATTTTGTTTTAAAGTGATATTGTCTTTTATAGAAGGAGGCATCAATAACAGGGGGAAAGTGTCAGTTACGATGCTTGAAAGGTAACCTTCAGTCATGAAGGAATAAAGCTAACCACCTGTGATCCCTTAGGAAGATATGTCTGTCCAAAGCTTTCCAAAGTAGCTCTCCAGCAAGCAGACAGCTAAAAGGTTCATTGTACTTGACAGATATTATCAAGTACCAAATTGGACTCTTTGTATGAAAGGGAGTGACAATTCACTGCCAGTTAGTGTCATAGATGTGAAATATGGCATATGCATCCCTGGAGCAAAACCGAATAAACAAAAATTTCTTTGTAGGGAAAAGTTGTGCAGTTTTTCTACAATACCAATGAAGTAGCCTATGGAAACACCTGTCATCAAATCCCTCTACATAAAGTGGTGAGTCAGCTGTTTGGTAGGGAGATGGACTTTTTGGTGGTGGCATCCTGATTATGGAGTTATTCCAAGGGAAGTTCATCTGACTTCATCCTGTTGGTGCCAGGTAAAGATGTTTGGATTATGTCAAAAACCCGCAATTTTTTGAATGACTTGTCTAAGACCCAGGACAAAGCACAGCCTTTCGAAAATCTCCCCAGATGTCAATTCTGCCTTTGAAATCCCGGTAATGTCTGGGAAAATCTGGATGTATGGCAACCTTAGGGAAACCATTACGGCTACTGCCCTAAACTCCGTGAAAGAAGAGTTAAAATGTTGTTAAGCGCAAAAACTATCCAAATATATGGACATTTAACAAAGATATGAGCATCACGTGTATGGTCAGTAGGCAACAGCCCCCTACAGATGGGCAGCCTCATAGTAAAAAACTAAAAAATATGAGTCTGCATTTTTAATGCAGGGACCTGAGTTATTTTGAAACCGTAGTAAGAGATACACAGGAAATAAATATTATAGTTCCATTTCTCATTCAGTATCATTAAAAAATTACAAAATGCCTTGGCACTTTCACACATATATCAATTAACAACCTCGGAAGAGTGAGCCCATCCCCTTGAATATTTGCAATTGTAAATTGCTAATCCAGGTAGCAGGGTATAATTGGAACCCTTCCTAGTGTGAAATGGTGATGTCTTCTTTTTTAGTCCCTTGTACCTGTAAATCATAGCAGATAACACATCTTAAAACTGAAGTGACAGGACTGACGAATGAATTCACACAGGCTTAGTGTAACTCTTCACACTATGCTCCATCGAGTGTTGCAATATATGTCAATTAATATTTGCTTCTTTACCTTAAAATGGTTTGAACACATTCTGTTCCTTTGAAATCATTTTGAAGATGCTGTCATAGAACAGGAATAAGAGAAAACCAGAGAGGTATCATTTCTTTTACATTTTTAGCAGCGGCTAACAACATACGCAGGTGTCGCTTCTTAGCTCAATCAAAATGGATTTCCTATAATGGGCTTGCTGAAAAGACTCCTATTTAGTTTTGAGAAGCCTCATCCTCAAACACATTAAAACAACCGGTGTTTTTCTACCCAATGTTTGGATAATTTAATATAATCCTTCAAATGGATTTTCTTCTCTTCTCTACACTGATATTCACCATACGATTAAAGATGAATTATTCGTTCATTCCTGATGCACACATTTCATAATTGCCACATGGGTTTTTGCAAGGGCTTAAATAGTGGAGATGACTTCCTCTTCCTTACCATGTCCTACCATTTTATTGGACAGGACATATTGCAGGATAGGGCATGGTGTGAAACATGTTATCTGCTCAGCACACGAGATCTACCCAGCTGAAGTCCAACATCCTTGTTCCACTGACAGCCAGCTTTATATTCTATTGGTTGTTAAGGTACTGAAGTTCATAGCTGTCAACTTACAGATTTGAAAATAAGGGACCAGCAACCTCGAAAATATGGGATCAGCAGCCAAAATAAGAGATCAACAATTACTTTGATAAAATACATACTTTGTTGCGTGCAAATGGCTTTAGATACCTATTAGGTTCATAAATTACCATATAGCATATATTCAACACAAAAAACCAGCAACAATTTGTTGTTGACAAAGCACAGCTGGAGATAGAAAGGGCCCTATTACCTTCAGTAGCTTATTTAAGGGATATCATCAATAAGGGACAGCAGCGGGACATGGCGCTGGGATAAGGGACTGTCCCGCCAAATAAGGGACGCTTGACAGCTATGCTGAAGTTCCCAATTTCATTTGTTTATTTAAAGGAGAAAAGATCCCATTCATCCAACGTGGTGTCGCAGTTAGAGTGCTGGGTGAGAATGTTGGAGGCCAAAGTTCAGTTTCCTGCTTAGCCATAAAGTTCTTCGGGTGAGCTTGGACCAGTCACTCTCTCAACCTAACATACAGGGCAAAATGAGGAGAAGAACCATGCATGACACCTTGAACTCCTCGGAGGAGTGGGGGCAGGGTATTCATGTAATAATAAATGAAATGAAATGAAGTAAATGTCAATGAGAGTGACAAATCCACACTCTATGATATAGAGTAGGGCTGCCCACCTAATTCGTTAATTATTATTTATATCACCATCTGAGTTCAATAAGGCTTATGTCAAAGTAAGGAGGTCTAGGATTGCACCTTAGTCAACAGATTAAATTTCCATTATTTAAAATATAGCAAAGCCCATAGCATGGGTCCCCTTTTGAGGAATTAACTTATTTCAAATTTCATTATCAGAAGGAAAGGCAGTGCATTATCATTGCTGATTACAGTGATGCTCTACAACCAACAAGCTTGGTCTTCAGTCTTACCTGCATTTTTTTTAAAGTTGCACATTCTTATTAATCAGTTTGAAATTTAAGAGGAATGTTATATACACCTGCGTGCAAGTTTCATTTGAGCAGTGCACAGGTTGGCACTGTCAGCTGATGCAATCCTATATATGCCTGTTCAGAAGTAACCCTCAGTGAGCTAAAGGCGACTTACTCCTGTGAAAGTCAGTCTGCGTAGGACAGCAGCCGGAATGAATAAAAGCAGCACGCATAGGGAACCTTCCACAGAGACCAGGCTTGCAGGAAGCACTGATGATTACAGATAGTGTCTCCAAGTACTTCAGGTGTCCTCTGTGCCATCTTAAATTCTGCATGCCCAGACCTGTAATCCTGATGGGACACACCTCTATATTAGTGTTTAGAATATCCACACGCCTCATTTAACCCCTGCAGACTGCAAGCTGCCAGTGCTAAAGTATAATAGCATTTTATGAATATGTTGGGTAGGAAAAATAGTAATAAATAGTAATATCCCAGGCAAGAATCCATATCTTTCATTCTGTGAGTACAATGCAGCAAGCAGGGCACTGATAAAGTTTTTATAGTGGCTCATTTTTTAAAGGATCATTTTAATTTAAAATGTATAATCATGTTTCCCCATTTCTGATACAGCTGAGAGCTAGTTAGGTTTCTGAAATGAATGTAAGGCTGGGTCGCTTTTGCAGTCTGACCAAAGCCTCAGTGGCTTTCCGGTGGGGAAGAAATACAGTTAACAGAGCTATAATGGTCTTTAAAAGGTTTCTCACAGTGAAATGGTAGTCACATAATTTACCAGCAAACTACTCAGCATATATCTAATGGAAACCCCTTGAAGTAATTAAGCGATACAGCATGCAACTTTTACAACATTTTTCCGTATGTGGTTGGGTCCCCTCCCCCCTTGTCTTGTTTGAGGGTATATTTTATTATTTTGTTTTTCATATTGTTATGACTTTCCATGCACAGAAATAATTAAATTTTGATTTGTTCAGTAATAAATATTGTTGGAAATAGCAATGGGACTCGAAAGGCAGTTCGATATGATGCCTTTTTGGGTTCCTGCTCCACACAATCAACTGCTCTGCGTACACTCAAAAATGTTTGCTCTCTATCCATACAACAAGAACATCATAACAAAATTCAAATACAAGGGAGCGCTTCCATGTACGACGAGAGTGCAACCCACATGTGTGCCCATTGTGTGTGACAATCACACAAGTGTATAAATCACTGTGTATTGTACAGTATACAGTACTTTAAATTGTATAAGTCATTAATATACACAGGGTGCAATAAATGGTATATCCTTGCTACACATGAAAATCAGTAATTGGATTGCAAGCTATTTTGCGTAGCAATTCTGTTATGCTTGAAGTACCCACTAGATCAGGAATCCCCAACCTGCAGCCCTCCAGATGTTTTGGCCTACAACTCCCATGATCCCTAGCTAACAGGACCAGTGGTCAGGGATGATGGGAATTGTAGTCCAAAACATCTGGAGGGCCGAAGGTTGGGGATGCCTGCACTAGATACTTCAGAATATACCTGTACTGAAGAAAATACCTATAACCTTGCTACTTAAAAGTGCATTGAAAACGTCTTTTTAAAGCTATTATCCAAAGACATTAAATGGAAGTTCTATAAGATTCACTGTTCAAGCTAAAATAAAGTAGGATAATGTGAACAAAAGTGAATTTTGTATATCTTCCATATGTTTTCTGTGTATCTCATCCATTTATAGATAAAACTAGATTTAAATCATCAAAGCCAGCACAGTACCTAACATTTTCAGCCAAACATTCAGAACTACGAAAGGCTTTTTAAAATACACACCATGTTTTAAGCTGGCAGCTCAATGACAGCAAAGTAAGAATTAGCCAAATTTCAGAATGGAGAGAGTTCCATTAACTGGGGCCTAACCCAGACTGAGATGGGTCTAAATTATGGATCTACCCCTAGAGTGTCTGAAGTTGGCTGGCCACACTGTCGATATCATTGTGAGCTTCTCAGCAGAAGACTGAGATAGAAATCTGATTGGATAGGTGAATAAATGTCTGTCCGCAGTGCCTGTCATTGTGTGGTACCTGACATGAGATAAAATGTATAGTGGTAAGAGATAGGTAGAAAAACAGATGGATTAGTACATTTTTAGAAGATGGTTTCAGTTAACAGTATTTTAAGAGGCTTAGACTTCCTGGGTAACATGCACAGATACTCACAGGACTCTTACATTTCACTGTTTAAAAAAGTTAAGATTCCTGCCTCTTTCTACCAGTGAATGCCAGAAGTGTTGTCCATCTTAGCGGTGGCAAATCTTATCCTTTACTGGTATGGTAAATGATGAAATTTGGTCATTAATGCAGGGCACTTGCCTTGAGACTTCCTAGTAAACGGCAGAATTTTCTGAAATTTTTCAGTGGCCACCTAACATTTTTTAAAATGACAAACCAAAGTCATCTTGCACCCATTTCACACATCCCATAACATAGACTTCTCTTTGCCCATCCTGCCAGTGTCTTCTGAATAAGGATGCTCAGAGTTCTGATTCAGCATTCGCATTCTGGTGCTAATCCAAGAGTTGGCTTGGAACCTGACCTTGGAAAAACACCCACCACTTCCCACATCATTTCAAAATGGTGGCAAGGTCATGAGACTCATGATGGCTCCTGTTGTGCTCTGCTAAAACAAGGATCTATTTTCAAAATATGTTTTCTACTCTCTCTGTTTATGCAATTTGCTTGAGTTGCTGAGGTGTTTACAAAACAATAACAGTTTCTGTTCTGCAAGAGAAAAAACCACCCTCACATTATTTTTGCAGCTGTCAGTGAGTGTTGGCTTGTGCTCTGATTTGGTTTTCCCATCTTCTCACAGATCTAATGATAACCAGAGGGATTCATTTGAGTAACGCTTCAAAACCTGATGAAACATGGCTAATAAGCAATTAATAGAAATCGCTTTGTGCATTTGATTGTTGCTGAAGGTATAATAGCCCTTATCAAATGATGCAGTTATCCAAACCCAGCATCATTCATACTGATGAACATGTGTGTGTGTGTGTGTGTGTGTGTGTGTGTGTGTGTGTGTGTGTGTATCCCTCAGATAATACATTAAGGAATTTGTGCAAAATATACCTTTCAACTTGCAAACTGATTGCAACCCTGACAGTATAAGAAAAACAATTTGAGACATATTGGTCCAAACCAGGACCACATTCATCTACACAAACACACCCTACATGGGACAGCCGCAGAAATGTGCCACATTATTTTTCCTAAGGCATAACAAACAGACATGGAAAAGCATTGCTCATCCAAAAGTTGTATAGATATCCAGACAAAAAGTGATGTGTTCAACCCAACCACCACAGATGGCTTTAGAAGATGATTAGACAAGTTCATGGAGGAGAGGGCCATCAATGGCTACTAGGCACGGTGGCTATACTCTGCCTCCACAGTTGGGAGGAAGTAATGCTTCTGAATACCAGTTGCTGGAAACTACAGCAGGGAAGAGGGCTGTTGTGCTCAAATCTTGCTTGCAGGTTTCCAGCAGGCAATTGGCTGGTCATTGTGAGAATGGGTTGCTGGACTAGCTGGGCCATTAGTCTGATGCAGCAGGCTCTTCATATGTTCTTAATACCTTTTCACACAATCTATTCATACATTCAGCTACTAGCTCTCTGATTATTCAAGCAGTAAGAAATCAAGGTGTACACATGTATGTGTGAATCAGACAGGTGTCTTCTAAAAGCAAGTGGGGAGTAGCCCTTAATTTAATACCTTTATTTCCCCCTTTTAGTAGGAGCGGTTGTATGCCGAGTCAGCATTAATTTAATTAAAATGTAGTTTTGATTGATAAAATACACATTTGTGTTTACCTTTTTATTGATAAAATACACATTTGCGTTTACTCCTCCTCCTCCTCACTACCAATTTTCCACTCTCAAATTTTGCCCACTTTTTCGGGCTTAAAATTGGAACTAATTCCTTGTGTACTTATTAAGCTCTGTATTTAACAAGTGAAGTGTTTTCCCTGATATCCTGTTTTCTGTTTCAAATCGAGAATTATAGAATGAGGTTATAAATATACATATAACCACTTCTTTAATTATGCCCATGATTGCTGCTTAGGTTTGTAATACATTGCTCTTTTAGGTGCGAAACAGAAAGGTCTTAATTTTCAATGAATTTTTCCACAATATTAATTTGTTTTCTGTTTTTTGGCACTTTCAATAACACATTTAAAGGAGGGGGGAAAATACAGTGGTGTTTGGGATTTACTTATCAGAGATTTCAGAGAGCTGTGTCAAGGCCACTATTCATTGACTCGCAATTCTAAATAGGTTTAGGCTGAAGTAAGTTCCTCTGATCTGAATGGTGTTTACTCCCTTCCCATGAAAGTGTGCATAGAACTGCAGCCTTAAAGCACAATACTTAGCCTACCCAAAAGTCAGCTCCATTAAGTGTAACAGGACTTATTCCTAGGTAATTGTATATATAATTATCCTGTGTTTCTTTTAAATGTTTCAACCACCATGGTCATGTCAATCACTGAGGTATATATAGACACATACATACATACATACATACATACATACATACACACCCTAGTGCACTAGTATAGAATTCTATTGAAATCCTATACCCAGTTACCTGGGAGTCAGCAGCAATAGGACAAACTTAAGAGTGAGCACATTCAGAAGTGACACAAGGCACAAATAGGACTTGCCGATAAGAAGGTCGGCAGTTCGAATCCCCACGACGGGGTGAGCTGCCGTTGCTCGGTCCCAGCTCCTGCATGTCAAAGTGCAAGTAGATAAATAGGTACCGCTCCGGTGGGAAGGTAAATGGCGTTTCCGCGCGCTGCTCTGGTTCGCCAGAAGCGGCTTAGTCATGCTGGCCACATGACCCAGAAGCTGTACGCCGGCTCCCTCAGCCAATAAAGCGAGATGAGCGCCGCAACCCCAGAGTCGGTCACGACTGGACCTAATGGTCAGGGGTTCCTTTACCCTTTACCTTTAAACATCTCTTAGTTCTTTGAAACTGTGGTTAACTCAACACAGAGCTACAGTTCCCAGCACCCAAACAAATTACAGTTCCCAGGATTCTTTGTGTGTGTGTGTGCTTTAAATATACACACAGAGACTGAATATGTGTTACACATAAACATACATGTCTACCTACCCCTGCCTGCCTCTGCCTCCCCCTCTCACCCCATTTCTTTTGTATATGTGTTGAACTTTAGGTGCTAAGGTTCATGAAAAAGGACCTATCGTCCCATATATGGTTTCTCCTCCTCTTCCTCCTCCTCTGCTCTTCAGCGTTGCAAAAGAAACCAGGCTTATAGCACAATCCTATGCTATGTCTACTCAGAAGTAAATCCCACGAACTCTGGGTAAGTGTGTATAGGATTACAGCTCAAATATAATTGCATCCTGTGATATTTAACCTATTTTAAAATATTGGTTCCGTAAACTTATTTATTTCATTAAGTAATATATGTACATAACAACAGGAAAAACAGAAAAAGAGCAGTCTGGATGTGCGCCCCCCAAAAAAGGTTGCTTATCACTACTAAAATGGGATCTAACTTATACTTGCAAAAAGCGCCTTTTTAGAATGCCATTAAAAGTATCTCCTTCTAAAGCAGGTATTGTATTTTGTCACACGCATTTCAGCCCCCATTGGTTTACCTTTCAGATGCCTCCCATGAGAATCTTGCCACATAATAAAACTGATTTGTTTTTTAAGAAAAAGTTGCATTGCTATTTTCATGGCAGGAAAGTGTTTGCACATATTATCTCCAATTCACCAGGGAAATCCTAGACCAAATAATTCGCATACTAGAATTTGGAAATGAATAAGGTTGTCAGGGAAATGAAAGCAGAAAAGAAAGATGGATGCTGGAGAAGCACAGTACATAATAAATCTATTAAGGCAGGAAGAGAAAGACACATTGACGGGTGCACATTTATTTGCACTGGTGCCTTCTTGTAAAGATTCCAAATATTTCCACTCAGTGGTATAGACTCAGAACTTGCAATGGAGCCCCTGAGAATATTGGGGCTCCGTTTAATAAAGCCAAACTTTATCTTGCAATTTGCTTTTAAGAACCAACTTTTGGTATCTCATTTGTCGAATAGCACTACTGTGGCTAAGAGATGTATAATGTTATATGACGATGACTCTTCTGTGGTGTTTTGCTGGAATGAAAACCTCTCCAGGGTTGGGTCCTCCAAATGGTGTACTTGGGTTCACATGTTTTATGAAAACATAAATGAAATAATCAAAAGTTATTATTCCGCCCCTGGCCAGAATGTATGTAAATGATCCCATCCTGTGAAGAACCCTTCTGTCAGATATCAAGGAAATAAGCAACTATCTGACTTTTAGAAGACATCTGAAGACAGCCCTGTATAGGGAAATATTTAATGTTTGATTTTTTTTACCGTGGTTTTACTTATGGTTTCATAATATGTTGGAAGCTACCCAGAGTGGCTGGGGCAACCCAATCATATGGGCACCATATTATTATTATTATTATTATTATTATTATTATTATTATTATTATTATTATTATTTAGACAAAGACAGGTTGCTATAATTTCCATCTTAAAATTAGTTTTATTTTTCAATGGTTAAATTATTCAAGTTATGTCTGTTTTAATTTTAAAACATTTTAAACTTTAAAAGTGTCTAGCATGAAACCCCCTCCCAGTGCTACCCACCTGTAGTTTAGCTCTCCCTCTAGAAGGGATACCAGCAGTGCTTATTTTGGGGGGGGGCCACGACGCAAGGGTACACACATTTGTGAATCTAAGTTTGGCCTCATTGAGGGGCAGTATTTCAATATGAGTAGGAAAATGAGAGTACCCCTAAACATTTTTTAAAGAAAAAAAAAAGCACTGGATACCAGAGTCCATGTCCCCAGAGTTCATGTCCCTATGTCATTTCCCAACACAAGTCCATGGTATTTTCAGAGAATTGCAAGCCAGACTGGGTCCAGACTGAATTGGTCCTGATTCAGATTTACAAATCGAAGGCACTAGTTGGATCAGGGGGCATGCATAGCACAGTAGTCAGCTGTTTGGGAGTCCACAATAACTTCGAAACAGCCTCCCCATACTTTGGTCTTTGTCCCTGTAATTTTTTTAGTTCCTTGAGCTGCTGAACTTTCCAAGCCATCGTGCCAGTTTAGCCAGTCAATAGCTTCACTACTATAGATGCAATTGCATGGAGATGTTTGAAGCCTTGAGAGTTTTGTGATTTCTGAATACTGCATCATGAACCAGATCTAGCATGTGCTTAACTCACAGCTGACCATTCCAACTTCACAAATATCCATATAATTTCTCTTACATGAATCTTAAAGTCGTGAATAATATGGAAATGTAAAACTGCAACAAGTCCTCTAAGGAAGCATTGGCAAATAATTTTAAAGGCGCAAAGTAATGCAAGCCATACTAAAATGCAACACACAGTGGCCTGCTCCATACATCAAGATCATTCAACTCCTTTTACTGCTCAGATTGCCCTTAAGTGACCACTTCAGTGTCCTAGGCAACTAAAGCACTAACATTCAGTATACATAGGCTAGAATGTTGCACTGTTTATTTTGCTTCCTAGGTACAAAACAATTAAGGCTGCATACACAAGTAGCTACTTGAGACAAATTTGTTCAAGAGATCCTGGTGATAAACATTTTGTGTGCCTGCAGTTCATCCTATCACACAAAGAAGTGGCATTTGCTGAGCACATATAAATTCCATGTATAAAATAGACTGCTAGATACACTTTTACGTGTGCTATTTGAAATATATATATGCTAAAATCTGTGTTAACTGTATCAATTGGGACTTATTTGAATCTCAGAATCTCAGCACTTTACTGTTACAGTGGTACCTCAGGTTAAGAACTTAATTCGTTCTGGAGGTTGGTTCTTAACCTGAAACTGTTCTTAACCTGAGGTACCACTTTAGCTAATGGGGCCGCCCGCTGCCGCCGCGTGATTTCTGTTCTCATCCTGAAGCAAAGTTCTTAACCCGAGGTACTATTTCTGGGTTAGTAACCTGAAGCGTCTGGAACCTGAAGCGTCTGGAACCCGAGGTACCACTGTATTTTATAGCAGAATAGCTAAAGGTTACATGCACAAGTACTGCCAGATTTAGACATTCGCCAATCATAAATTTGTTATTTTAAAATTGAAAGACAATGGGCTAGATGCAAACTGATGGCACAATATTATACTTATTATTACAATTATTAATAAACATTTATTGAAAAAACAGATAAAACATAAATTACTTGAAGATACTTCTAAAAACTTGAGAAAATACTAATATCTTTTCCAGGAGCCAAAAAGGTAACAATGTTGGCATGGATTCCATCTATGAGGCACCTCTGCTCAGTAGGTTATCTCTCTGGCATTATCTCAGATGGTGTGTGTGTGTGTGTGTGTGTGTGTGGAAAAAAGCTTCTGAACAGACTAGAACCTCAGGTTGTAGGCATTCCTTCAGCTACTTTGGCCCTAAGCTATATGGGGCTTTAGAAGTACGTAACCTTCACTTTGAATTGTGCTCAGAAATGTCTGTAAATCTCAGCTTAGAAAGATGTAGAACACAAATATGTCTTTGTGAGAAGGAAATATGGAATGAACAAGGCCTGTCAGGCAGAACATCCAAATGACACTCCTCCCATCCTTTCACTGCAGCGAGAATACCGTAAGAAATTTAGTCATGGACAGTTTGTCACTGTTTAATGTGCACCCCCAAATTTGATGCCGGATGCATCAGCCTTTCTCTGCTTAATGGTAGGGAATGAAGGGCTCCCAGGCAATCTTGCCGTCAAATCGAAAACAATTACCAACCCACACAAAATATGAACAGTCTACAGTCCACATGTACTTATTTGATGGCTCGAGTGATAAGCCTGTCAGTCTCTTCATGAGAACCTGATGTACCCAAATAGCAGGCAAATGAGAAATTGCACGGTTATATTCAAGTCCGCAAAAATGTGACCACTTGAGACTACAAAAAGCTGGATGTTGAGCACCAAATTTACTCTCTTCTATTTGGATCTGTTGGTTTGGGTCTTTGTTTTGTCAACGCTTGCCTTCATTAGGCTGTATGAAACCAAGTGTCCCTGCCCCCCCCCAACCACAACCAGCCATGATAGAGTGGTAACAGTTTACACCTTTCTACAACAGTAAGGCAGAATGAAAAGAATCTGTCCTTCGGTCTGTTTGTGGTATAGTAAAAAGAAGGGGGTAAAATGAAAAGAAAAGAAAAAGAAAGAAGTATAAACACTGAATTCCTGAGCTCTCTGTGAGATGGAAGGTCATTAACAGGGCACTTGAGCAGATTGGAATTACAGTCAATTGAGACGCTGAAACATCCTAAATGGCCTAATGCAGCAACTAAGTGCTTCTTAAATTCCCGAAGTTTTACCCAAGCGTCGCATTCATGGCCATAGTGAATTTCCATTTCCTTTTGTAAATACTGTCTTACCCAGTGATATTGGTGGAAGCCAACACAGAATTCAAATGCTTATGTTGGAACCATGGTGACATTAAAACAAATTTGTAGCATTAGCCAAGTGAAACATGACTCTCGGTTAATTACATTGAGCTGCACGCTGAAATTAATAGAAATTGTAACTATTTCTGGAAAAAGGCACATATTTTATTCCTACCCACCTGCCCACTGCCCCTTCATGCAGTTGCAAAGATGTGTCTGATGGAGAATGGTTTCTGTTCTGTTATGCTAAAGTGAAACCAACAGAAGGAGCTATGGGTTTTGTAAATTTGATAGAAGTAATTGGGCAATATATTACAGGAAAGAAGGAAAGGGAGGCAATGCTTCTATATGCTTTCTGTGTAGAGATACACTTATCCCCACCACCTGCCCCCTCTCTGACACAACCCTTGTTAGTAAAGGCTAGCTTTGTTCCCCAACTGTTTTGCGGATTGGAGTCCATAGAGAACTGGACCCACAATTTGTGCAGAACTTCATAGGCATAGTTGCAGTCCATGTTCCATTCATGGGAGAGTGTAGCAATGAGAGAGAATCCAGAAGTTAGGTTCTACAGGTACAATAACAATTCATCTGAAGTGTTACGAAACATGTAATCACCTCCACTACAGTACAGTAGTAGACAGAGTGCTCAGTCTAGATATGAGAGATTAAGTTCTAGTCTATCCTAGGCTATGAAGTTCTGTAGTAGGTTTTCTTAAGCAATTCCCTGTCAGACTAACCTACCACCTAGGATTATTGTGAGTTTGAGAATAAACAGGAATATCTTTTCATCCAGTAGAAAGCCGTTTATTACTGGTTCTGATGTTCATGATCTTGGTAAAACATTCCTCATGATGGGGGAACTGAAGTGTTTTTTGGAATTGCTCTTAGTGTACATATTAGGAAGTAATGTGGATGGATGCGCACTTTGCTAGATTTCCATGAACTTTCCACCTTCAGGAAGGTTTACTTTCTCTGCACCATGGTGAGTGCATACGATCTTGAAACTTGTCCTGCCCCTGGGGAATCAACTATTACCAGGATCATCAATGTCTGATCTGACTCTAACCCTCTGAGATAAGGTGGGAAAGAAAACTAAATAAGTGATTGTAGATTTAGAATACTGCTCCATTCTTTCAATGTGCTTTGGAAAATAAATCCACCCTTTTGTTCTCCTTTTACCACCATGATTGTATGACAAAGGGTTATTAAAGTGTGTGCTGTTAATGAAACACTAATCCACATCAGTGACTTTGTGAAATCTCTTAGAAATATAGAGGGCAGCTGTGTGTAGACTTAAAGCAGTCTTAAAGCAGTGTATGAACAGGCATGATTAATTTGGGCAATAAAGTGCTGGAATAGAGCTGGAATGCCAGGACTCATGTTTGAGTAAAGTGAACTTTTCTTCTTTTTCATGGCAACAACCACTTTTTCTTTTCCCCAAAAAAGCTTTTCACCATCTCTAAGTGGCACATTTATATACCTTTACAGTTTTCATCAGCTATTTCAAAGTAAGATATTATGGAACCAAACATACATCATTACATAGGAAGCAAAGCATAAGAATACCCACTGCTCTTTTACTCACTGTGCAGGAATCAGTTCTTATGTTACTTGAAAAACAGGGAAAGGAGACACACATAGAGTTTGTGCGGTTATCACTGACACTTGCGATGCATGAACTGGAGCTAGCAGCAGTTCTGTAAATTACAACCATGAATGTGTATCTGTTTAATGCTTAGCAAGTGTTTAATATAATGCTACAACAAGTACATAGTTTGCATACGGTATTATGATGACTTGTGATTACCCCATTCCTATTGACTTCTGTTCTTTCCTTTTTCAAGCTGCTGTCTATAGCTCCAGCTAAAGAGGGTAGGCTCAAATCTCACCTATGGAAGAACATGACAATGATACGCTAGTTTACCTTTAAAATGCCACACAGTACTCTGGTGGGTCTAGAGGGTGGCATACCTCCCCACCTGTGTCAGAATAACTTATCTAGTGATTTAGATGCACATCTGTATCTTCAAACATAGCTTTCTCTCTTTTGTGATCACAAGCATTATTGCTTTGCTGCTACTGACTAAGGCTGAGCCTGTTTGCATATTCTGGAAATAACCATGCACTCATGTAGTGCTTGCTTGGAAATTATTATTGTAAGCTCCTCCCCACTACCATGGCAGAGGAAAGGCACAGCTCAGAATAACAGCCTCTCTGGTGTTTGCTACCTCTCTGGTGTTTGCTATGTCACCTGTGCATACAGTTTCTGCAAATTTCTGTTGCACAAGAAAGCATTGTACTGGGTGCAGGACTTCCAGTGCCATGGTATAAAGGGGCCTCCCATGCCATTGCACCAGTGGTGGAAATCACTGTTTCTCCAGGGAGCAAGCCAGCTGAAATTGGTACTTCTGCTGCTGCTTTGGGAAAAGCCCTGTGCTATTCAGAAGCAAAGTAGGAGCACAGGTTATTTTAGGAAGATGGAGGGCAGTGTGGCAATAACACCATGTACCACATCATGTGGATTTTAATTGCCAGAGCTCCAAGTACAGGTAAAGGTAAAAGTAAAGGACCCCTGGATGGTTAAGTCTAGTACAATTTGACTGTGGGGGTGCAGCGCTCATCTCGCTTTCAGGCCGAGGGAGCTGGCTTTTATCTGCAGTTTTTCTGGGTCATGTGGCCAGCATGAATGAACCACTTCTGGCCCAATGGGACTCCATGATAGAAGCACAGAGTGCATGGAAACACTGTTTACCTTCTTGTCATAGCAGTTCCTATTTATCTACTCCTGCTGGTATGCTTTCAAACTGCTAGGTTGGCAGGAGCAGGGACAAAGCAATGGGAGCTCACCCCGTCTGTACAACCATCTGATGTCAAAGAATGGCATTTAAGGATTTCCCCCCGCTATACCTTGTTTGGTTTGAACATGATAATCTATATGCACAGGAGACTCATGTTGGCACTGTGCAGGGACGTGCAACTGTATTGAGCAGAGAAATAACGTCCAATTACTAGAGAAGTTCCAATGACCTCTCCCTACATATTGAAAGAATAAATGAGTGGCTTGTGAGGACACATGGATTTGCTCTGCCACATATGCTACTCTCTGCTGCATAGGACCACATGCTCCACCATCTGCACATTCGACAAACAAGTGAAGAATATCTGCGTATCTACCAATGTACAGTGGTACCTTGGGTTACATATGCTTCAGGTTACATACGCTTCAGGTTACAGACTCCGCTAACCCAGAAATAGTGCTTCAGGTTAAGAACTTTGCTTCCGGATGAGAACAGAAATCGTGCTCCAGCGGTGCAGCAGCAGCAGGAGGCCCCATTAGCTAAAGTGGTGCTTCAGGTTAAGAACAGTTTCAGGTTAAGTACGGACCTCCGGAACGAACCAAGTACCGTATTTCTCGCTCCATAAGACGCACCAGACCACAAGTTTTTGGAGGAGGAAAACAAGAAAAAAAATATTCTGAATCTCAGAAGCCAGAACAGCAAGAGGGAGCGCTGTGCAGTGAAAGCAGCAATCCCTCTTGCTGTTCTGGCTTCTGGGATAGCTGCACAGCCTGCATTCACTCCATAAGATGCACACACATTTCCCCTTACTTTTTAGGAGGGAAAAAGTGAGTCTTATAGAGCAAGGAATACAGTACTTAACCCGAGGTACCACTGTGCAATCACAGAGCTTCTCTATTCAAAGGGAGACACTGATTGGGCCAGTAAATCCCCTTGACACATTGTCTATGTGTGAGTGGCAGAGTGTGCCGCTTCTGCATTCATCAATATGAGGCTGGGTTAGCCTGCAAAGCCCTTGATGCACTCATACATTCTTTAGGGTGTGTGTGTGTGTGTGTGTGTGTGTGTGTGTGTGTGTGTGTGTGTGTGTTTTCTAAACACCTCCCTCATTGTTTCACATCATGGAGCCAATATGATGCCATATGGTGTTACTGAAGCCTATACAGGAGACATTAAATTTCACAGAACAGAAGCCCAAGGAACTATTGTTGTCTTCACTTTTGTCACCATAATCTGAATCTCACTGAGTAGAAGCAGACAATAGAGAGGCCTGGAGAACGAAAGCCTACAGGAAACGACAAGGATGAGATGAAATCAGGGGTATGTTCTTTGAACTTCAGGAATGGCCTCCCCACTGCCATCCAACTCTCAGCAGAATTTGATTTCCAGCACCTAATGGCTGGATACGCTTGCTAACGAGATTCTACAGGTTCTCTCAGATTTCTGGCCTGGGTCGGCAGCCTAAGGAAAAACAACTGAACACCATTCAGTACACAGGAAGTGAGCACTAGAAAAGATGAAATAATTTAGAACAGTCTAAGGGATGAAGAACAAGCTCATCTTATTCCACCACAATTGTGTGAAATGTCTGCTGCTTGCACTATACCATATATAGTAGGGGAAAGGATTGCCTTTGTGTCTGTGTGTAACTTATAGTTGTTAATATTCATAACCAATGCACACACACGTGTGTGTTTTTCAAAACACAAAGCATCATTTAATTTATTCTGGTTACTAAATATGTATGCAAACCTGAAAAATCTTTCCCATTAAAATACATGGCAAAAAAGCTTATGACTGTGCTATTGTTGCAATGCTTATTATTTGTTCCCCAGCGTATAACAACTATGGATCAACTAAATGCCTAGTTATGAACTTCAGAACATTGATTATTTACTTGCAAACCCATCATGGTTCTCAACAGTCTACAGAGAGCGTGTGTGTGTGTCTAATGGTTAAATGGTTTCCTTGCGTGACCTCATAGCAGACTGCGATAGAGGAAGGATTGTGTTAGCCAGCTTTTGCCCTGGGACCATGCCAACCTAAATATGTGAATAGGCATTCATAAGCTTCTTTAAAACACATATTATTTACCCAGTATTAGTAGTGTAGTTTTTCGTAAGTGTCTTTAAAATGTATATTTCAAGTCTATTTTTCCTAATAGTTATTGTGGCTAAACATAGGGCATTTTAAAGAACTTCCAAAAGCCAAGGGGCCATTAGCTTCAGGCTTTAATAGCTTAAAATAGGAACATAATGCTCTACAGGCTTGTTTGTTCCAGTGTTGTCATTACTTGTATTCATTATTTGCTCCAAGTGATGCCTAGTGGGCTAAAGGAACTGGTGCTTTTTTGGTCTAGGAATACTAAAACATGTTTCCCCTGCTCAGGCAATTTTTTTCCTGGTAATTTGGAGGTGGGGAATGCTTTTCAGGTTGAGGGCTACATTTCCTTGTGAGCAGCTTTCTGGGGGAGACATACCTGTGGTGCAATTGATGTGACTCTAAGGTCTGTACAGCAGGCTACATTCCAGCCCTGTCTCCATCTTTTGACCAAGCAAGCAAGTAGTTCAAAGGCACATTCTAGCCAGGCAAAACACCTGAGGGGAAGAGCTGGTAAGGGTTCTCTTCTACCCACCACCTTCAGATGTTGCCATTTTCTGAACCACACATTTATTTAAATAGAAAGCATGTAATCCACACTTCACTGCTTTATCTATATAGAATTGATTTTAGAGTTTAGTCATATGAAGCATTATTTACCAAATTTGCACCTAGGGTGCATTTGTGAATAGCGTGATTTGCTCTCCTTCGGATATTCACTTATTAAGGTGAAGATTGCAGTAAAATCCATTTTATATACTTAAACTGCTCCAGTTTAAGTAATTAACTGTTAACTAAGTACTCTGAAGTTTGGCAAAAGTGAAGTCACAAAAGCTTGAAGGCACTTAGTTTGCCTTCCTCACAAATGTTTATGGTGGGATTTTGTCCCCGTTGGTGGGGGGTGGGGGACTCAAGCCTAGCAACACAGTTTGCCACTCTGACCCAATAGCATTGTACTTGAGTAATGATGTTTGAACCTTTAAGTACTTTCTGAAACCCGTTAAAAGATATTTGAAGTCTCCCAGAACATTTCTCCCCTTCCTGCTTCCAGTTGCAGTTTCTCTTCCTAAACCTCATTTCTGCTTTTAGTATCTGCTCCAGTCGCTCAGGGGAATTGTGGTGGCTACCATTTTCAAATGCTACAAAAGTCCTTAAAAAGCAATGTCAAAGAAGAGAGGGCAAAACAAAGACTGCCCATGTTCCTGCTGCTGCATGCTATATAAATGATTGATCACAATTCAGTTAAAACAATCCTCAGTGTGTTCATCATAGCCATCAAAGTGCTTGATGTTTGTACCACTGGAGCAACATGGCATCTGGAGACTTGGTTTGGCCAAATAAATGAAAATCTACTTAATGACACACACAAAATGATTCCTCATTTAATTAAAGTAACATTGCATTGTCCTTAATTAGAGATGAATGAATAATTAGAGAGGAACGCTTCCCAAAGCTCCCCTTGGGTAAATTCAGAAATTACATAAGTTCTTCCTACCTCCAAAATCAGAAGAACTCAGGTGATTTTTCCAAGATATTCCAAGGATTCAGAAAAATTATTCCTATATTTTCTGCCTGCTGGGGAACAAATGTTGCTGTTCATTCATATGGGGGCTATAAAAAAGACAAGTTACTTTATTATGAGTCCATCCATTCGTCTATCCAACCCAAAGCCATCAACTCTAACTATGGCACTCAGAAAGTCCAGGAATGGTGGTCAAAGGCCAGATGAGGAGCCACAGGATATGCCGCTTGGTGGCCAAAAGGGAGGCCTACTGAGTGAGAGGACAGCACTTATTCCACTAAAGCCCCCTTTCTAAAACACATGCAGACTGGGCTGGCCCACCCATGAAGCGACTATTTCAGGCAGCAGGACCCACAGAGGCAGCAGATCCCAGTGTAGATCTTTACCACACCCCGTCCTCCTAATGCAGCTCTTCACTCATCCCTTCTTCCCCGGCAGGGAGGGGGGCACCATTTTGTGTTTTGCCTCAAGTGTCAAAATATTTTGAGCTGGCCCTTGCATGCAGAGGTGTGTCTGACACTTTCATCGTACAGCTTTTGGAGAATGATGAAGACATACCACTTTACTCTGGCTTCTGAAACTTGAGGTGTTGCAAGTTGTTTTAAATTAGAATCATAGAATTGTAGAGTTGGACAGGATCATGAGGGTCACCTAGTCCAACCCCCTGCAGTGCAGGAATCTTTTGTCCAACATGGTGCTTATGGCCTTAGGGTGAAGAAATAAATAGTGCAGAAGATTTTAAAGGACGTGTGGATCCAGAACTGGCCTCCACAGTCACTTACGGACTCACTGTTAAAACTGTGTTCATGGAAGAAAATCTTACTTGGCTACGAGTGATTGCCAAAGAAGAAGAAGGAGGAGGAGGAGGAGGAGGAGGAGGAGGAGGAGGTATTCCAACAGTGGTGGTGATGGTGATGTTCTGAGGGGCTTCAAGGATCTATAGTATACTAAACCCCTTCATTCCCTTGACATTCCACCTTCCCCAAAATGAGTCCTCTAGAAATGGTTAATGGGTGGGGGCAAAAAAACCCAGCAGAAGAGTAGGGAAAAGGTGTTTCCTCACCTCTCACCTTGGCTGCAGTGGGCCAGCTGGGCTTAGGAGGATCTTTTCCACTATCACAGGGTTGCTCTTGACAATATCTATCTTTATATTTACAGTATAGAACTGCTACAAAACAAATGGCTCATATCATGTATGGGGGGAAAACACACACCCCAAGTTAACACTAGAAATGTTACCGGCTTAACGTATCTTTCTTTACTTAGATATAACTGTGAAGTCTGCAGATCAAAGAACCAGGAGGTGGGAATAAATGCTCAAGGGGGAAACGTGTCTCATCTCCATCATAAACAAAGAGCTACTTACATGTGCGGCAGGAGTGGGAAACAGTGTCTTCAAGATGAAATAGCCTTAAGGCACCTCTCAGATACCTTATACCGCTCCCACTCTTTTCCTCATCAAGAACAACCCCGACAGCATTCTGCAGCACAGCTCCCTCTTGAAATGCTTTCTGGCAATGTCTTTGCGCAATATATTTTTGAGACTGTCTTTGGATCCTCTTTGCCATACTGATTTGTCATTTATTTATTTCCTCATGGAACTGAGCTGTCCCTATTTCCTAGCTGTGGTCCTGAAGAAGAAGAAGAAGAAGAGTTTGGATTTGATATCCCGCTTTATCACTACCCAAAGGAGTCTCAAAGCGGCTAACATTCTCCTTTCCCTTCCTCCCCCACAACAAACACTCTGTGAGGTGAGTGAGGCTGAGAGACTTCAAAGAAGTGTGACTGGCTCAAGGTCACTCAACAGCTGCATGTGGAGGAGCGGGGAATCGAACCCGGTTCACCAGATTACGAGTCTACCGCTCTTAACCACTACACCACACTGGCTCTGCGATGCAATGTGACCTGCAGTTTAAGGACTGAACTCCAATCAATGGAGGGTGGCAGAAAGCTTATGTTAAGAACCTAAAAACAGCTATGAAGCTTCAGACATTGCCAGGATTCAACCGTCGGAAACTGTCTGGGCGAAAATCGCTGAAATATCCAGGAAAATCTGGACGCACGGCAACCCATGTCAGAAGTGTAGATTTTGGCGAAATTCCTTAAAAATAATTTTAAAACTTCCGATTTTTATTTTTGAGATTCTGCACAACTAAAAAAAGAAGCACATGCCTTCAAAGTAAAGAGAAAATCTTCAAACATAAATTATCCACCACACTCATTTCTGCAACCTGTTCCAACCCTGTTTCCCCTTGTCTGGCTGTGACAGTCATGGTTTCATCTTTTGGGGTAGAAGACAGCATTCAGGCATTTCCCTTCCCGTCTACTCTCAGAACAACAATGCAAAGTGAGAGTGACAAGCCCAAGGTTACCCAGTGAACTTCAGTGCTGAGCTTGAAAAGTACACCCCCCCCCCGCCAACCCAATACACACATATATACATACGTATGGGACACTAACCCATTTGTAGCACAAAAATGCACAGTAGATTTTATTCTCAGTCTGGAATCATTTATGTTCATCTTCAAAATACATCTTTCAATCTAGATTGATTCCAGATCCTGCTGCCCACAAGGGTGGGTGTGGTTAGTTGGCAGGCATTTGAAAACCCTCCCTTTGATTTGGTTATCTGTGCCTTTTCCTCCCTGCACATGCCCCAGGTGAAGGAAGAAGGAAGTGGTGACTACAATCTTTGCTATATGCCTACCCATAATGCCTTTGGGCAGAAGTGGATATACGCCCCCCCCCCCCATTGCCGGGACTGCCTACATCTCTTTTCAGACACTGTGGGATAACACAGACTCAATCTGCAATGGGCTTTTATTTTTGTTTTATTTTTATTGCAAAACGTGCCATAGATCAAACTGTGTGTGTAGACTGTAGGAAAAAGAAAAGTATGCCATTTCCATTGTTTCGGTAATCAAATGCTGTGTGCATGCAGCCTAAAACTATATCCTTATTAACCTAATAGTTCTTCCAGCTCTGCTTTTACCTGTTGTGACCTCCCTTGACAACTTGGTTATCGCACACACTTTTCTATTATGGGATCCTAATGTGGTATATGGGGTAAAACCATAGAGCAGTATATACAATATAATAAAATGAATTCCAAATAAGTGACTAAAAACAGAAAAGCAGCCACTGAGAACTCGCTCCTTCTATATTCACAGCTACTTCTTACATGAGCTAAAATAGAAGCAAATGGGCTGACAAGAAGGCTTGGGAAACCAAAGTATTAAGTGTTCTCCTTTCTGACAGAAATGTTGATAGGTTTCTTGCCCAGCTTGAGTGCTGGTTGTTTTGGTGGCTGCTGTTACCTAACCTAGGCCCTTAATTGTCTCTGTCAATCACTGACATGATGCACTTCTTCATCATGGCTGTGATTATAAACCATTACTTTCCTGAGCAAAAGCCCTCTCCTTTCCCTAGCCTCTCAGCTCTTTCATAGAAAATTTCTTGTGCCAGAGAGAATTCTTCAGACTTTTACAATAATGTACCAAGGTAGCAAACTGACAGTTTGAAAAGCCAGGTTTCATTTCACGAAGGCTTTTAAGCTGTCTTGGAAGTGAAACTTGCAGACATTTCAGTCAGTGTCTCCAGACTTTCCTTTTTTATTCGGGGGGCTTTCATTCCTTACATGCCATGAAAATATTTATTTTTTAAATAGTATTTACATAGTCACAGTTCTCTTGAGCAGTTTGGTATTAGAAGCAGCATTTTAATGGGTAATTGAGAAGGATGTTTTCTTGGTAAATAAGTACAGGTAGATGTGATCTTTGGCAAACATATTTGAGGGGAAAATGTGCTCTGTGTGCTATCGTTTATATCTCGTAGGGAGAAAAAAAATTCTTCCACAAGGTTACATCTGTTTACACTATTTTATTATCTGTTGAATGGTATGATATGAAGTCTTTTTATTGCAGTTTAGTTAAAGAAGAGCCAAGCTTGTGATGGAAGTGTCAATCAGCATTTAGTCATACAGTATCTATTTCTGTTCCTGCTCTGCTCAGTACAGAAGGGCTATTATAGTCTACATTACGCCACAGCTCATTGGGATACAGATATCCTTGAGGGGAAGGATTTATTTTGAAAGAAGATCTTCAACATAACAGGAGACACCATTTAGACATTTTTAAAAGTACACTCACAAAGGTATGTAGAAGTAAAATACAGAAATGATTACACTGAAAACTGGATTGTTCACTTTGCCAACATTTCTCCCTTTTAATGAAATGGTTCGTGAAGTCAAATAATGCAATTGTTCAAGTGAGGCTGCTAACATTTTATTTATTCTCGCACATATTTGTTTGTTTGTTCATCATATATTAATCTCACTTTTTAGAGAAAAATGCTCTGCCAAAGCAGCTCACAGTTGAAAATTCAGTACAGCGCTGGTGACCGTAATACATGAGAGTGAGTTATGGGGTGGCCCTGCTCTGCAGTGAAGTGACCTGCTTCAGGCAAGATACAGTAGATAAAGGCAGGAACTAGTGTCTGCAGGAAAGGCCAGCGTGGAGGTGTGGCAGCATGCCACATTAGCTCTGCCGGTAAATTAGCACCATGCTGACCTCCCCATTAGTCCTTCCTCCTCCCTCCCTCCCTGAAAGCTGCAGCAACACTGGAGTTGTGTGGCCAAGCACACTCCACTACCACCTTGCCAGCCACCCTGGGTGTCTAAGTGGTTCAACAGTATTGCAGATATTTCTATTATGCAGTATGAAATGACTAGATGCATATAAGAACTGACTCCTTTTAGAAATGAAACATTGTCCAGACTCATAAAGATATTACTTGCAGAACTCTTCAAAAACATAACCTAAGTATTAAAGATGCATCCAGTAATATCCACACAATGTCTTGTGCTGTCCAGGACAGGTTCAGCGTCTTAGAAATAAAAGGTAACTCCAAAAATCAAAGTGATGTCTTTCTCTCCCCTATTCCATCCTCCCTTAGCCTGCCTAAGGCTATGCAGCTTTTTTGTTTTTTTTTTTATAAAATTTTTATTGGTTTTTCAGAATTTTTAAAGACAAACAAACACAGAAAGAACAAACATACATGTATAAATTCTTAACATATTTTCATAGACCTCTTTTCTGGGACTTCCCCATACCTCCCCTTTCTGCATCCCAATGTCCAGAGTTTTGTAGCAACTCCCAATTGTTACTTTTCAACCTCTGTCAACTTAGTCCTCTCTATGTTCTGATCTTATATCACTGTATCCCTTTGTTTCTAAAAACCACAGCACATTAACATTCATTAAGTTTATAGTAGTCCTTAAGGTAACTTTTAAATTTTCTCCATTCTTCTTCCACCGTCTCTTTTCGTTGGTCACGAATTCTGCCTGTCATCTCAGCCAATGTCATATAGTCCATCACTTTCATCTGCCATTCTTCCAGAGTGGGTAAATCTTGTGTCTTCCAATACTTTGCGATGAGGATTCTTGCTGCTGTTGTAGCATACATAACTATGCAGCTTTTTTGAGTGCTTCATTTACATCCTTTCGTTCTCTGTGGTGCTCAGAGAAAGACTAAAGCCACCACCCGTTCAAGATGGCGATTCAAGAAGGACACTGACAAACTGGAACGTGTCCAGAGGAGGGCAACCAAAATGGTCAAAGGCCTGGAAACGATGCCTTATGAGGAACGGCTAAGGGAGCTGGGCATGTTTAGCCCGGAGAAGAGGAGGTTAAGGGGTGATATGATAGCCATGTTCAAATATATAAAAGGATGTCACATAAAGGAGGGAGAAAGGTTGTTTTCTGCTGCTCCAGAGAAGCGGACACGGAGCAATGGATCCAAACTACAAGAAAGAAGATTCCACCTAAACATTAGGAAGAACTTCCTGACAGTAAGAGCTGTTCGACAGTGGAATTTGCTGCCAAGGAGTGTGGTGGAGTCTCCTACTTTGGAGGTCTTTAAGCAGAGGCTTGGCAACCATATGTTAGGAGTGCTCTGATGGTGTTTCCTGCTTGGCAGGGGGTTGGACTCGATGGCCCTTGTGGTCTCTTCCAACTCTATGATTCTATGATTCTATGATTTGCAACTCAGTGCCTTTGTCACCTGATCCAAGGTTACAACACTTGCATGTTAGCTAGCAGAAAACAACAATTAGTTAATCATCAACTCGGCAAGAGCTCAGAGAGCTCTTCTTGCTGTTCTTCAGCTTCATGTTAAATTTTTTCACCAATACACAGACATTCCCATTTAGGTGTCAATTACACCATTTATACTTAACAAACAAAACTTTCCAAAGCATTGCCCAAGGGGCAAGGATTACTGGTTGCTAGTTGTGCCCCTCTTCAGCAGGGCTGGGCCACCCATGAGGTGAGGTGAAGTGAGGTGGTTGCTTCAGGAGGCAGAGCCAGACTCCTCTGCCACTGCTCCTCCTCTGTGTCTGCCCACCACTGCCTGCCACCATAGCCCACTCTTCTAAAATTGCCTCCTGTAGCTGCCTCCCCTGTGTCCAGCCACCACCTCTGCTGCCATTCCCCACTGCCCGTTCCTCTGTGCCTGCCCACCACCACATGACACTGGGTAGGCAGGGTGGTAGCACAAGGCAGAGGAAGCATCTGGTCAAGGAGGAGGAAGAGGAGGTCATAGGCAGTTGCAGCAGCAGGAGGAGGCTGGTGAGGGGGTGCGTTGACTGTTTTGCCTAAAGCTGCCAGTCCTTCTCTTTAGGCAGCAACATATCATGTCCCACTGGCACAGACTCAGAAAGACAAGACACAACAAGGGACGTGAAGGGGAAAGACAGAGGAGGTCTTTGGAGCTGCAGTAGCCACTAGTGATACCCCTTTTCCTACATATGAGCTTTTTTGAGAAAATAACTGGGCACCCCCCTTCCTATCAGCAGCAAGGGGACATTTTGATCAATGTGGCAGGACACAAGTCTGCTGTATCATACCTGCCAGATAATGGATGCTGCTGTAGCTGCTGCACTGTCCTTCAGATACCACAATCCCCAAACTGCAGAAAATCAGTTTAATACCAACTTAGCATCATGTCGTCTAATAACACTTTCTTAAGCGATTATTAGGAAAGGTATCAAATACCAGGATTAGGCGGCATGATCATTAAATAATTCATCTTCAAGCTCTATTTATTAGTAATACATGTATCATCACCATTATTATTTTTAAAGTCTTTCATGGAAACCAAAGAAACTTGTGCTTCCATCACACTTAGTTCTTTATTGCTCCCTCAGAGACATAAAAGGGAAAAGAAGCATGATGCTGGACATTTAAATGCCACTTATATTGCATTTAGGTGGAACAACATGTTATAAACTCAACTGGCAGAAGTGAGAGCGTTTATTACAAGCTGGTTCTTTGTGTCCCCTTTGGTGTGTGAGGAAAGGGGAGCTGGCAAATTAAATTAACAAAATGGCCTCCCTGTGGCCTCTGATTGGTATAGCTTTTAGTGGATTATATAAAAATGGTGTCAGATTTGCGGCTGCTGAAGATTTCACCTTTAAGAATATTTTCTTCGCTGTGGGAAAAGAAATTGGTTGCACCTAGAATGAATAGAAATGTCATGCTGTTTGTCTAAACAGCTAAAAGGCCTGATAAAACAATTGGAAATGAAGTTTCTATTGATGATTTACTGTATATTTCGCTGTCACCCACTGAAGAACTGGATAATGGAATGTTACATAATGCATCCCTTTTTCTTCAAGTACCTTTGCATCACATAAAGACTGCAGATACACATGCACAATTAATCAGATCTGCACAAAAATATGGACAAGGTAGCCATACCTTTCCACAGGGAATAATATTTCACCAGAACCTGAATCCTCAACATTCAAACCACTGTATGCACCCTCAGTGCTGGCATAAGAAGACCTGTTTGACCAGAATTTGCATTGTAATGGTGTATACAAATATTGCAGGAAATAAGGGCAATATTTGAAGGGCAGGTAATAAATTATAATAATGATAATACCACTCCCACTGCTCCAGAAATATTACATGTGTTCACAACTTTGGTTACTGAAGATGAATCTCAGTATGTGTACTGTTCCTTTTCCTACTAATCCTGCCAACTAAAAAGTTGGATTGTGCTTCTAGAATCTGAGACGTGTAACATTTGTCAATATCTTCCTCTATACAAAACTGCCACACACCCTTCGCTAGAACCTCAACAATTACCTTTGACTAGAAGTCAGGCTGCAAATGGTTTTGTTTTGCGGGTTTTTGAAAGAAACAAGTGAACAAACACAATTAATAACACTTCACCAAATGCACTTTATTCATTTGTTTGACAAGTATAATTTTGTTTTGATAGTAGTGTTAGACAATAGTAGTGAATGCTCGGCAGTGTACTACATGCTAATGATGAAGACTATGTGGCAGTCATCACCAGCATTTCACTGGAAATTATGAAGCACTCTGTGGAGCTCCAGCAAAGGTCCGTCAGTATTGTGGGTGAGTTTAAGAGACCTGAGTACCATAACCCAGTGGGTAGTTGAGCAACTGCTATTTGGGTTCACTGTAAAAACTCTATATTTGTAAGCTTTTTTGGGGGGGTGAAGTTATGTTTTTTGAGGTGTTTGGGTATTATCATCCATCTTCTTTATTTTAATAGAAAAATGCTTCCGAATAAAGGCTACTCTGTTGCCTAATAGAGCCAGCAAATCATGCTTTCATTTTAAGCTGCCGTGATTACTATAATTTCTGCTAGGTAGCATTTGCCCTTTCCATTAGGTTAAAAAGTACAGTGACTAGATTTCCAATGTGGAGCAAATCTATTAATTGTCTGACTTTTCGTATAGTTTTTGAAGGATTTAAAATATTGTCTTCAACTAATCTATAACTGGGTCATGCCCTGACTTCATGTAGGTCACATCAGTGGCCCCAGTGCCATTTTCTTTCTTTATCTTATTTTTAAAAAAATAACTGAAGGGAGAAAGAAATACAAAAGACAGAACGCTTCTGCCTCTACTAACTGTGTAACAGAGCTGATTTCTACAGGAACAGTTCTTTTTCATCCCTGGATGGTAAGCTGTGCCCACCAAAATTCCCCCTCCTACACTACTATTGTAATGGCAAGTGTCCTGCTTTCACCTGTATCTAGACACCACAGAGATGCATGTTCTCTAGTAAATAATTTAAACTGGGTAATATGTTGCACATTGGGATTAAAGATGGATCCTAGGTCTAAGACAGATCAAAAGTACTGATTTAAAATATTGTTATGAGTTTGGGGTGAGGCAGACCTTCCCACCAATCTCTAAATTCAAGGAAGGTTAGACCAATTTGAGCAAACTCATAAATTCATGAATTTAGCAAAGGCTGGAGATAATCATGGCTACCTTCCTCTTGAGACTAGCCTGACAACAGCTTGCTGGCTGGGGGGTGGGCCAAACGGCTGAAGATGGCCTGGTTTGTTTGATAATGATATGCCATCAGCAAAACATAAGACACTCTGCCCAGTAGCTTTTGGGGTAGAATTACTGTTGGCCTAATGTCAGGAAAAAGGGTATTTTGCAATGGGCTTGTGAGGCAGAGGTTATCAGGGTGACCGGCCATCTGTCATGGATGCTTTAGTTGAGATTCCTACATTGCAGGGTTGGTCTAGATTACATGTAGGGTTCCTTCCAATTCTACAATTCTCTGATTCTCTTGAAATCAATGTCAATTTAGGATTGCCATATTTCAAAAAGTGGACACAAAAGTTGGCAATGTTGTTGAGTGCTTTTTTGGGGGGGGGAGTTGTCTTTTTTAAAAAGGAAGTTTTGGGCTGTTTTTAAGGAAATTTGGCAAAATCCACACTTCTGACATTAAAGCGATTCCTGCCAGGGTGCTGTTTCCAAGGGCCGAATCATGGCTACATCCGGGAAATTCCAGACGTATGGGCAGCCCTACTTAAAAGTGCTTTGCTTTAGAAACCTTGGGCTTGTTTTCATTTCACTGCAATTGGACTTCCCAACCCTACAGTTCTATGATTCTATGACAGTTGCAAAGGGTGGTGGCGATAAAATGCTTTACCCACACAATCACTGAAGTTTAGCAAATTCATATGTTGCTTATAGAAAAGAAATTCTACACTCTGCTTTTCTTAGACCAGTTGGCTGAGTCTGGCTATAGAAGAGATGTCTGCTGGCTTGCAGTCAATTTCGAATGAAACTAAATCCATCAGTCAAAGTGGAGATCATTGAGTATTTTCCTGTAAAAGGAGTTTAGCTGATTCTGATAAAAGCTGGTTTTGATAGAACTCACTTCTAAGTGTGTATGCTTAGCATTTGGGTATGTAGGGCCTACAAAGTGAGGGGCATTTTGGCTGGCAGGGGCAAATTTTGTGGGCAGCCATTAATGGCAGCTTCTAGTACCATTTTGCCCTCCAGGGCAAACGAATATGGCAGCTGTAAGCCTGAGAAGAACACGGAGGAGTGCTGCCCCTGAAATTCAGACTCCTATCATGAAAATGCAAGAGTTTCTTTTGAAACTCCTCCTGAAATTTGCCCATAGGTTCCTGTTCAGTACATTCTGCCCAGAGCTTACTTTCAAAGGTAGCATGATGATTCCAGTTAATGGAGCAATACTGGGATAAGACAATTGCCTTCATGCTTCAAGGAAATCTGTTTGTCCTCTGTGAAAAACAGGGCGATGGATTAGATGACCCAGTTCTTATGGGACATGCAGTAGTTTGCTTTATAATGAATTGCCACCCATCTCTCTTCCTTTCTTCCTCTCAGTCTTCTCTTGCTCACTGGTTTTCCTGGTTTTCAAACCTAAATAAGTTTGCTCGAGTTTTTTAAACTCTCGCTGCTCCTGTCAGGCTGGTTGTTTGCTGACTCAGCTCTATCACATTCAGCACTTTCGTTCATCGATTGATAGGAGACACTGCTTTCCCAGGTACTGAGTCAGAGACAGCAAGCAAGACACAGACAGGCTGGCAGCAGCAGGAAGTTTACTAAACCTAAAGTGGTACAGAACCCAAATTCAATACTGCTACAGGGTAATCGGTTCATTAGGATCCAAATTAATATAATTGCAACAGCAAATACCGGGGAAAGTTACGAAGGAAAATCCTACTGGTCTTTGTAATTTTACTTCCTCGTGAGGAAAGCGTCCTAGATCAGGCATATTATGACTTAAAGGTAAAGGTAAAGGTACCCCTGACCATTAAGTCCAGTCGCAGACGACTGGGGTTGCGGCACTCACCTCGCTTTACTGGCCGAGGGAGCCGGCGTACAGCTTCCAGGTCATGTGGCCAGCATGACCACATGTTCGGCGGTTGCCGAACAACTCCAGGCACGCCTGGAAGAAGCGGACCATTTGGATCCCTTTCAGTCGGGATTCAGGCCTCATCATGGGACTGAAACTGTCTTGGTCGCACTGGTTGATGATCTCCGGCGGGCTAGGGACAAAGGTGAGAGCTGTTTCCTAGTTCTGCTGGATCTCTCAGCGGCGTTTGATACCATCGACCATAGCATCCTTCTGGACCGTCTTGAGGGGCTGGGAGCTGGGGGCACTGTTATACAGTGGTTCCGCTCCTTCCTCCTGGGCAGTGTTCAGAAAGTGGTGTGGGGGGTGAGTGTTCAGACCCCTGGGCTCTCACTTGTGGGGTGCCTCAGGGTTCTGTCCTCTCCCCCATGCTTTTCAACATTTATATGCAGCCGCTGGGAGAGATCATCAGGAGGTTTGGGCTGGGTGTTCATCAGTATGCGGATGATACCCAGCTCTACCTCTATTTTAAATCAGAACCAGTGAAGGCGGTGAAGGTCCTGCGTGAGTGTCTGGAGGCGGTTGGAGGATGGATGGCGGCTAACAGATTGAGGTTGAATCCTGACAAGACAGAAGTACTGTTTTTGGGGGACAGGAGGTGGGCAGGTGTGGAGGATTCCCTGGTCCTGAATGGGGTAACTGTGCCCCTGAAGGACCAGGTGCGCAGCCTGGGAGTCATTTTGGACTCACAGCTGTCCATGGAGGCACAGGTCAAATCTGTGTCCAGGGCAGCTGTTTACCCTATCTGCCTGCGGACTGTCTCGCCAGAGTGGTGCATGCTCTGGTTATCTCCCGCTTGGACTACTGCAATGCACTCTACGTGGGGCTACCTTTGAAGGTGACTCGGAAACTACAACTAATCCAGAATGCGGCAGATAGACTGGTGACTGGGGGCGGCCGCCGAGACCATATAACACCGGTCTTGAAAGACCTACATTGGCTCCCAGTACGTTTCCGAGCACAATTCAAAGTGTTGGTGCTGACCTTTAAAGCCCTAAACGGCCTCGGTCCAGTATACCTGAAGGAGCGTCTCCACCCCCATCATTCTGCCCGGACGCTGAGGTCCAGCGCCGAGGGCCTTCTGGCGGTTCCCTCATTGCGAGAAGCAAAGCTGCAGGGAACCAGGCAGAGGGCCTTCTCGGTAGTGGCGCCCGCCCTGTGGAACGCCCTTCCAGCAGATGTCAAAGCGATAAACAAGTACCTGACATTCAGAAGACATCTTAAGGCAGCCCTGTTCAGGGAAGTTTTTAACGTGTGATATTTACTGTAATTTTTGGTTTTTATGGAAGCCGCCCAGAGTGGCTGGGGAGGCCCAGCCAGATGGGCGGGGTATAAATAATAAATTATTATTATTATTATTATTATTATTATTATTATTATTATTATTATTATTATTATTATTATTTATTATGACTAAGCCGCTTCTGGCGAACCAGAGCAGCACACGGAAACGCCGTTTACCTTCCCGCCGGAGCGGTACCTATTTATCTACTTGCACTTGACATGCTTTCGAACTGCTAGGTTGGCAGAAGCTGTGACCGAACAACAGGAGCTCACCCCGTCGTGGGGATTCGAACCGCTGACCTTCTGATCGGCAAGCCCTAGGCTCTGTGCAAGTTGCTTTATTCTTTTGCCAGGTGCTTTATTCTTTGGACCACTCCAGATGTCAATCTGGAGACAAGAAGTGGGCAAGCTCCATAACAAAGGAAATACTATCTAGAAGGCATTTCACTGTTGTGAAGAACATACAATCAGGCCTAGCATTACAGACCCTCCAAGTGTTCCTATTTTCCAGGAACAGTTTTGGATTTGCAGAAGCCGTCATGGTTTCTGATGTGATTCCAGAATGTCCCTCTTTTCCTTAGGACACCCGTATTTTCATCAGAAATGTTGGAGGGTATGGCATTACATACCAAAAAAGTGCATTTGCTGGACTATTACACGAAACTTCCAAAAGAGAGTTATATAGTCAAAGTGTGGTATAAGTCTTTTCCTTCCAGCTAGGAAGCTGTTTGCTCTTCCTTCTTGGTGAAACTGTGAGCAAAGCTTTCTACTACACCTTGTTTAAAATTGGTATGGCTTCTAGAAGGAAGAACATTGCTTTTGGAATTAGAGTGTACCGGTTGGCCATCTGTTGGGTACCATTCCACTGAAAACAAAACAGCACCATTCCTCTTGCAAGCTTAACAAAAAAATGAAGCCTCAGTCCAATAACATGCATGCAACCAGGGCTTTTCACATAGCGCAGGGGGAAAAGAACCCTGAAATACTACAAGGTAAGATGAAGGAGAACTGAACCTGACCCTTTTAGTACCTTTGTTTGGTGAGATTCTACCTTGCAATATATGTGCTTCTGGGTTGTTTCGGTGGAAGTGTGTGCACCTAGCCGCTGGACAGATGATGGTGCAAGTGATTGGTGTTTTTGGTTTTTTTAGTTATTTAACCCCATTCTCCTCTTATGCACTGTAACAAGAGCAAATCCAAGAAATATGGTAAGCATGATTTTAACTTAATTCCTACTATGGATTGCTAGCCCTATCATAACAGCCCTGTCAGTTCCTGTGCACTAGATAATTAAAAAAAAAACCTGTTATAAATGACAGAAGTCATCCTGTCACTTTGTTTCATAAAAGTGACAGCTTTGGGAATTCAGCACATAATAAGGCACTGCTGCTTCCCAAATTCCTGACTGATAATGCAGGATTATTTTCCCTTTTTTTAAAAAAGAAAGTTTCAGTGAGCCCTATGTGTTCCCTGCCTTTTCCTACTTCCCAATAGCGATTTATAGCATGAGTTTTGCGAAATATTCCATGCAGTCTTGCCTATACAGTGGTACCTCGGGTTACAAACACTTCAGGTTACAGACTCTGCTAACCCTGAAGTAGTACCTCAGGTTAAGAACATTACCTCAGAATGAGAACAGAAATCACATGGTGGCGGCGGTGTGGTGGCAGCGGGAGGCCCCATTAGCTAAAGTGGTACCTCAGGTTAAGAATGGTTTCATGTTAAGAACGGACCTATGGAACGAATTAAGTTCATAACCAGAGGTACACATTGCAATACAAAGGAAGTTAATTAGAAGACCGAGTAAAAGCTCAATTAAGCCTTAAACAAATTCATATCTTCAACTTTAATGTGTACTGTTCTGTAAAAAAAATCAAAATAGATTACACAACATGATACATGGCAGGATTTTATGTTGATATTCTCCATTATTTTGTCTTCATAGTTACAGAATATTTTGATTTGACTTTTATATGCTTTCCACTTTATCTATACCTGCTTTATCTCTGTTACTCATGAAATGCTGCTGTAAGGCCACCTGAGCTACTCCAGAATACACATTGTGAGGATTAGAACTTCAGGGCTATGTGTATTTTGGAAATACACAATCTGCCTCAATATGAAAATAACAATCCATTTTTGGCCCCATGTAAAGGATGCAAACTGCAAGGAATTAATGCATACAATGTTGGAATAGATAGCATTAATAGTAGATAGCAATAGTAAATGCAAAGCAAAAGAAAACAAAGAAGTCCTTCTTTGATTAGCTTTTCCCAGTCAGATGCCCTTCAGATTTTTTGGATTTATTATGAAATTACTTGCCATTTAAACACACAAGAACTGAGTAAACTAGCTAGATTTTCAAAAAGGCACTAAAAAGGAGGTAAATTGGAAGAAAGCAAATGAATAATTTGTATCAGTCTTTGCTATGAAATATGGTAGCCATTAGTACAATTTATTTCATAGTGAATCTGAGGAACCTTGTCAAGGAGGGGCAATAAAGTTTTGGAACTAATTGAGAAATTAAAAAATAACAAGTCAGTGGGGCCAGATGGCACTCACCCAAAAGTTCTTAAAGAACTCAAATGTGAAACTGTTGATCTCTTAATTAAAATATGTAACATTGCTTAAATCAGGCTCCCTATTAAAAGATTGGAAGTTAGCCAATCTAACATCATTTAAAACTGGATTCTGAAGATTGATAACTCCACAGAAACATAAGTATATAATTTGCAACTCTTAATTTTTATTTTCTGGATCCATTTCAATTAGGGCTCAGCCCTGATTTTGGCATGGAAAATGCCTTGATTGCCCTGTAAGACAATCTTTGCTGGGAAGGAGCAGGGTGAATGTGACCTTGTTGATTTTCTGGACACTCAGTGTTTTTTGATGACCACGATAGTGTTCTGTAGAGGCTTTCTGATCTGAGGGTGGGTGCGGGCACCTTTTTGGTGGTTCCACTCCTATCTGGATGACCGATTCCAGGAATAAATCAGTGCCTGAATATAGTAATGGACAGGATGAGGGTCAATAAACAGAAAATTAGTCTGAGCAAGATGGAGGTACTTTTAGTGGTAAATGGTGTTCGACTTGTTCTAGAAGTGGCCACATTCTTACGAAAGACTGGGTTCATATTCTAAGAGTGGTTCATATTCCATTTTTGTAGCTGGAGCCACGAATGGCTTGGAACTCATTTTAACAGCTTAGGCTGGTACACCAGCTACAACCAGGATCTAGTAACCTCCTGTTTGGACTACTGCAATGAATTGTTCATGGGGCTGCCTTTGAAACTTCAATTTATTAAGAACAGTTCAGTTTGATCCAGAAATTTCAGCTAGTTCAGAATAAAACTACTATAGCTGGGTCTTGGAGATAAGAGCACATTGTACCAGTGTTTTGCCATCTCCATTGGATCCTAGTCTTTTTGAAGTTCAGCTCAACGTGCTACTTGTTATTTTAAGGCCCTTCATGGCTTGGGAGCAGGGTACCCTAAAGACTGTATCTCCACATGTAGCATCCCAGACTCTGAGATCTTCTCCAGAAGTGCTTCTCCAAGTGCTCCCACCAAGTGAAGCGTAGCAGGTGACTAGAGGAAATAGAATAGTTGCAGTGGTGATATCATGGCCACGGAATGGCCTGGTGTCATTTAGCAAAGCTGATCAAGGAGAGGATGTTTCTGAAGACTGTGCATTACTTATTCCCATCAATTACAACACGGACTGATAATGGATGGATAGATAAAATTGATTCCTCCCTCTGTCTCAGGATTACAAAATGGAATTGATTCAGTCCCCACTACTCCTAGAAAATAAATACTTATTCAAGCAACATCTAATTAACTGGAAGAATTAATTTGTGTTTTGCACTAACATTGATGGCTTCAGATTGAGTTGAAGAGAATGCAAGCATCCCATGCTACCTCTTTCAAAGGTAAAGAAAGGGATAACGTATTTGCTCCCAAAATATATTAATTTACAACTTCCGTTTCCCCAAATGTGAGCACCAGTATCATATATGTCAAATGTTAGTCAGGTCATATTGTGCAAAGAATTTGAACATGTATTATATGAAAAGTATTATATAATGCACGTGAAAGGTATTATATGAAAGGTATTATATAACACATGTTCAAATTCTTTGCACAATATGACCTGACTAACATATGACATATATGATACTGGTGTTCACCTTTGGAGAAACGGATCCCCTTTTGTTGCTGTCTTTTATTTTCATTGTGACATGCAGTCAAATTTTAGAAAAGAAGTAATTTTTTTTGTTAGTCTATATTTCTTCAGATCAAATATGCAGACAACACTATATTGCCTTTAGAATGCACATCATGTTTACAAGTGCATCTATATTAATGTCTCTCTGCTTGTAGAAACCTAATGTACCCAGAACAGAGGTAGTCTGAAAGTCTTCACACTGCCATATATGTGGAGCTTTTGAAGAAGTGAATGTCTACATATATTGGAGGTTCAATGTCAGCATGCCTCCAATTCTTTACCGTAGATATTAGTCCATCAAATAAGACATCTTTTTTCAGATTGTGCTCAAACTCAATTTGTCAGGTAGATAAAGTTTACAATTAAAAGCAGACAACTACTAAACTCCCACTCAATTATGAATCTTTAGTGAAGAGGGGTGGGGGGAAATCTGTTTTCCATCAAATGATTGTAAATACTGTGGCAGACAGCAAGATAATATATTGACATGTTTTTAGAAGTTTAGTGGTTAACTTGTAGATAAGGTTAATTTGTTGGTCGATAGATGTTTGTATATATTTTTGTAACAAAATAATAATGCCATGGTTTGTCATACATTTCTGTTGCATAAGCCTTCTATTGATACTTCTATGCTTCATTAAGTGGTAAGCTGCCAAAATAAATACAGTAGTACACATCTTGTCAAATTTATGACAAGGTTTAAGAGTTTATGTTTTGTTTTTCTTTTTTTTCCAAAATTGCATGTATTTGCTGGCTTTTGGTACAACTTCTAGGGTTTTTTGTTTTTTTTTGGATCTGGCTTAATACTATTTAGAAAATTGACAGTATATTTTTGATGTTTAAAGAATTCTAGCAAATTATTCTTTCTCCACATTACGTAACCTGACATATGTGTAGTGTTGACTTGAGTGCCTTTTAAATAGACATGTGCCATAATTGTCAAATCAATGACATGTCCCATCACTTATGAAATCCAGATCTAGATTTACACAAACTCCTTTGTCATTCCATTGTGCAAACGAGAGCATGAATTGTCAAGATGCATCAGATTATAAATCCATTTCCTCATAGTCTTTCTGCCAGAAGTGGCCACCAATATGTCTCAATAATATTCCTCTCCATGAAGATGTCTCAGATAGGTTGGTAGAGCAGGGTTCCAAGCAGTGAAGCCCCTTCTATAGACCTTGTATAGGATGGGCTCACATCTTAAACTCTTCAGCTGACATTTTATGAGAGACAGAATCCCTCATTACAGGATTCTAGAATCTGCTTCTGCCTTTCACTATTGTTTAGAGCAGGGGTAGCCAGTGTGGTACCTTCCAGATGTTTTTGGACTATAACTCCCATCAGCCCCAGCCAGCTTGGCCAATAGTTTTGAAGGCACCATGTTGGCTTCTCCTGGATTAGGAAGTGTGAGGGACAGAAAAAAGGAAAGAGGCATAAGGGAAGGAGGGCGTGAATTGTGCTTAAGGCTTAAGAACAGAGAGAAAACTGAAGGAAGTTACATTGCAGAAGACTGGGCAGAAAACATTGCATGTAGCTTGGGATTAACTAGGGTCCTGAAGGTTAGCATTATAATGCAAATCTTTAAGGACAAGTTTTCTGACATACATGCACATGTGTGCAAGAAATGTGAAATTGCACTCATATTTATGCTGCTGAGTATGAATAAGCAGGATTATTAGGATCTATTCGTAGCACTACACTTAGGATGTTCAAAGGACCATTTCACACAGAGACAAACCCAGGTTTAAGTGTCCATTCAACAAATAGTTGTAACCAGTCACTGTTCACCAGCAAGTGGATACTTGCAAACACCAGTTTCCTTGCATTCACACTTTACATTTTAAATGCCTAAAAATTCCATTTACGAAGAAAGCCAGAAGAGGGGACAGGTAAATATATATTTGCAGTGGACAAACAGATGAGGAAGGTGGTATTTCCCCCACAAACTTATGTTTCCTGTGCAAACAGATTGCTCCTGGGTATGAACTGTCAATAAATACTTAAGAGATGCCTGGAACAGCAGTTGTCAGGTTATCCATGTCTTAAGTTAGCATTGAATTACACAAGCCAGGCTGAATAGGTGAAAGCTCTTTTTGTGATATGTAATACTGTGCTATCCTGTTGCTACTTGAAACTCATTTGATCTCAGTGAAATGTTGTAGATTTTTGTTTATTTTCTTTATGTCCAGCCTCTAGATAACATAGGAAGACATAGACAAGGAGATAGGGGATACTGCCATCTTATACGTCAGTCAAGCTTTTCAGTTCATCATAGACATTGACAGTTACACCCATAATAAGCCAAACACAGTAATCCTGTGTGAAAGCTGACAATATGGTATTTTGGTATTAACATAACTATACAAATGTGTGAGAAAGTCTTAAGACTCATTGTGACTGGCAGCTTGCAAATGGGTTTTGCTGTCACTTAATGGCAAAAAGGTATGTCACAAATGTTGTTTCAAGGACCAAAATATAGGTCCATACACACTACTGACTCCCATGACATCAGATAAACATTTAGGAAACACTACCAGTCCTGCTAAAAGAATGTACAACCTGTGGCATCAGGTTCCTTCTTCTAGAATCATAGAATCATAGAATCATAGAATCATAGAATCATAGAATCATAGAGTTGGAAGAGACCACAAGGGCCATCGAGTCCAACCCCCTGCCAAGCAGGAAACACCATCAGAGCACTCCTGACATATGGTTGTCAAGCCTCTGCTTAAAGACCTCCAAAGTAGGAGACTCCACCACACTCCTTGGCAGCAAATTCCACTGTCGAACAGCTCTTACTGTCAGGAAGTTCTTCCTAATGTTTAGGTGGAATCTTCTTTCTTGTAGTTTGGATCCATTGCTCCGTGTCCGCTTCTCTGGAGCAGCAGAAAACAACCTTTCTCCCTCCTCTATGTGACATCCTTTTATATATTTGAACATGGCTATCATATCACCCCTTAACCTCCTCTTCTCCAGGCTAAACATGCCCAGCTCCCTTAGCCGTTCCTCATAAGGCATCGTTTCCAGGCCTTTGACCATTTTGGTTGCCCTCCTCTGGACACGTTCCAGTTTGTCAGTGTCCTTCTTGAATTGTGGTGCCCAGAACTGGACACAGTACTCCAGGTGTGGTCTGACCAGAGCAGAATACAGTGGCACTATTACTTCCCTTGATCTAGATGCTATACTCCTATTGATGCAGCCCAGAATTGCATTGGCTTTTTTAGCTGCCGCGTCACACTGTTGGCTCATGTCAAGTTTGTGGTCAACCAAGACTCCTAGATCCTTTTCACATGTACTGCTCTCAAGCCAGGTGTCACCCATCTTGTATTTGTGCCTCTCATTTTTTTTGCCCAAGTGCAATACTTTACATTTCTCCCTGTTAAAATTCATTTTGTTTGTTTTGGCCCAGTTCTCTAATCTGTCAAGGTCGTTTTGAAGTGTGATCCTGTCCTCTGGGGTGTTAGCCACCCCTCCCAGTTTGGTGTCATCTGCAAATTTGATCAGGATGCCCTTGAGTCCATCATCCAAGTCGTTGATAAAGATGTTAAATAAGACCGGGCCCAAGACAGAACCCTGTGGCACCCCACTAGTCACTCTTCTAGTATGAACCTGCCCATGTCTTAAAATCTCCTCTGCTTGCTGCCAACATGATAAGGTGTGTTTGATGGGAATGTGTTTGATGGGAATCCTCAGTGCCAAAGCCTTCCATTATGGGCCTTCTACTGAATGGTAAAGACCAGGGTTACCCAAACTTGGATCTCCAGCTATTATTTGACTACAACTCCCATCATCCCTAGCTAGCAGGACCAGTGGTCAAGGATGATGGGAATTGTAGTCCAAAAGCAACTGGAAACCCAAGTTTGGGAAATCCTGGCATGTACCTTTCTGTCCCAGCAAGCTTTTGTTCTGCTGGGTTTCTTCTTCTGCCCTGCTGCATAATTCTTTTTTAGCTTTAGCGAGCTGTTTTTATCTTGTAGCTTCAGATATATAGCTTTATTGCATTTGTGCTGCAATGCTGTGAAGTTTTTTTTAGCTTCCTCGGGCATTGAATGTAGAAAGCTGGGACAGTTTTTAAATACATAAATAAATACAATGTCTCAGGACATCACACCAGCATGGTTCTGTAGCTACTACACTGGCATTAGATAATAGCATAGCACTCATGCACAAAGCCACTGTGCATTACAGAACTGAGACTAGGCAACTTGGGTGGAGATGACAGATGTATCCTTGTGACATCATACTATGACCATCACTTTTCAGTTACCACAGATCTAGGTACATTACTGGGGGGGAAATACAATGGCCGTATTAACACGGTAGGTTGTGTATGTTCCACTTTACCAAGCACAGGTTGCTGTGGTGACCACATCACTGCCTGACATTATATATAATATCATCACCAGTACCGTCAAACTGAATTGTAAAGTATTACGATTTTTTGTAGGATCTGGCTCCATTGTGTCACTTCAAGATTGGTCCATGAAATGTTGCTCTGTGGTTGACTGCACTGGTAGCTGAATTTGTTGACAGAGGCTGAAAATGTTTCAAAATATTTTTAATTCCAAAGATGATGCTCACCTCACTCTGATGATTACTTGCCTCAATTATGAGACCGCTTACATTTTGCTACCTGATTTTCACAAGACGAGACAGCTGCTTTTTCAGCTTGGATGCCCATATATATTTGTGAAAGGGAATTTCTGTACATAAATGAATTTACTGCAAGCTATAATATCCTATCTTTGATTTTCTCCAGAAGACAATTTCAGAAGACCCTTTTGAGGGGAAAGGGAATCTTAATTGGGGTTAAATGATCAACACTGCACCCAAACTGAGCAATGATTTAGTGGTTAACTCTTTCAAGGGACATTTGAGTGAAAAATAAGGTTTCATAAGCAATGTAGCATTTATATTAGCACCTACATTGGCATCTGTTTCTTTGCTTACTTGACTAAGGCATTGAGCCTATGGATGCTTATTGATCACAGCGGGACTTATTTTCAAGTAAACAACCATAGAATTGAACTGTAAATATGCATATAATGAAATAATGGAACCAAAATCAATGTGGGAAACGTGTATATCAAAACACCATAGGACGTCTGGGTTCTGTTGGTGGTTTGATTGTCCATAGATGCACTATGGGCAGGATTCAGCTAACAAGTCCTGCTAGAGAAAGCTGGGACAAGGACTTACACATTTCTCTCTAGTAACATGTTAACAGGGGTTAACATATTTAGTTCTGTCATGTGTATAAAACAAGCTTTCAGATCCTCAATAATCAACCAGTTGCTCTGTAATAATTAGTCATCATTTTCATCAACAATTTCATGGAAAATATAAGCTAGTGGTACTCTGCACTCTGGCATAAATTTGGCTATAGATTTGTATTATTATTATTAAAATACATTTTCAATATTTCACCTCAGAATAAATTATCTGTACATTGGGTAAAAATTGTAATTATCAGCAATCTTTTGCCGCTAATGTCAAACCCTTAAAATAGAACCACTTTAAGGCTAATTTAAAAGAAAGCTGAAAACATGTGTTTCAAGAAATAAATGTGACATATGATTTGTTTAAGTGTATGTATTTGTAAGAATTTAACTGTCTGCTATCCTGATCTGAATCATGTAGTATAAAAGGCCTGGCTCATTGACCAGTTAGGGTAGTGACTATGGGACAATTCAGCCCGCGCAATTCAGTTTCTGCCCATGGCAAGCCTTCTAGCATATGCTGAAATTGTATCAGGAAGCATATGGCTGGCTCCCTACATGGGCTGACATCTTCCTACAGAAACCATGCATTGAGCTATTGTGGAAATTGTACCGAAGAGTGATTTTGGAACAAGAACTACCAGGGTCTTCAGCTGCCTGTCTTTCCACTTCCTCAGAAGATCTAAGGTAGGAGTTTCACATCTTTCCCACTTCCATTCCACCAGAATAATATGCAATAACTTCTGACATGGGGACAGTATGTCTACCTCACTACAGAGGAGGTGTGAAAGTACTACTTTGGGGCACAACAGGAGAAGCACAAGAACAGTAAATGCGAGTCATTTATGACCACTCACCAGTCGCAACGGTGGTGGCTTTTGTGACCTGGCACAGGCTCCCCAGCCTCTGGAGACACACCAAGAGCCAGTGTGGTGTAGTGGTTAAGAGCAATAGTCTCGTAATCTGGGGAACAGGGTTCACGTCTCCGCTCCTCCACATGCAGCTGCTGGGTGACCTTGGGCCAGTCACACTTCTTTGAAGTCTCTCAGCCCCACTCACAGAGTGTTTGTTGTGGGGGAGGAAGGGAAAGGAGAATGTTAGCCGCTTTGAGACTCCTTAAAGGGAGTGAAAGGCGGGATATCAAATCCAAACTCTTCTTCTTCTTCAAAGCTGCCAACTGTTGCTCTATTTCCTGGGATGGCTGCCAGGGCTGCAGGGCTCCCACCTAGCCCTGGTTCAAACTAGCCAATCGGCAGCGGCTAAGGGACAGAGCAAAGGTCATCTAAGGAGGCTCCTGCCAATGCCGGCCATTCAGTAGGCTCAGAGCGTCATCTAAAACAGGCTTCCTCAATCCCGGTCCTCCAGATGTTTTTGGCCTATAACTTCCATGATCCCTAGCTAGCAGGACCATTGGTCAGGGATGCTGGGAACTGTAGTCTCAAAACATCTGGAGGGCCGAGGTTGAGGAAGCCTGATCTAAAACTTCTAAAGCCATTCAAAATCTCATCAGGTTTCCGAGAAAACTCTTCCATTAGAATCTCTGTCTGTATTTATTGGAATATTCAGTATATTGGAATATTCAGTATATTTATTGGAATATTCATGCCACATTTTGTACATGATTACAATTCCTTTATCTGCATCCCCATTGCAGTTCTCTCCAGACCCTTACTATTTCTTGTTAATCACTGACTTTGGTTTGGATGCAGAATTAAGGTGATATGAAAGACCCACATCTCAAATCCTTGCATTTCCCTGGTAATCAAAGCAGTCAGTACTAGGCTAGATAGACAAATGGCCTGACCTGGTCTAAGGCAGTTTCCAATAGCTCCTCTTTATCCAACTTGCCTAACAGATGCAGCCTAGAAGGTCTCCGAGCAGGTTGTGCACCAGTTTTTTTGTTCATTCCACTGGAGGCACTAAATAAACTTTCAAAAAACAACACCCATAGATATTCTCAGACTTTGAGGATTGGCAACATTGTGCATCCTAAATCCCCAAATTACTGTTTCTGATAATATACTCAGAGATGTTATTTTTGTAAGTTTGGGTACTTTGGCGTAACTATATGTGGCAGAAAGAAAATGATTTAGTTGTGGTCTAATTTGTCGCTTGAGCTATTGCAAAAATGTGTTTTCAATTTTCACACTTCTAAAAAATACCAGACCTGCACTCAGGTTCATTATAAGTCTGACTCTTCTAGCACTAGCTATAGTGGCTGACTACTTACTATACCTTAGCTTTTGACTCCATCAGATCCACTCTAATTACCCTTGTTAACACATTTTCTTGTCTTTGTAGAGTGCTGATATAATGTGGGTGGAGTGCATTGCATTTAATGAGTATCTCAAAGTCTGTTAGGCTGACAAAGGAAATGCCCTTAATGCCAGCCCCAAATTTTCACCATGCTACTCAAAGAACTTTTGATTACTTTTTATGGCTGAGTTGACACAGATATGAAAGCAATGAACCCACTCAGATGCTCATAAAAATGGCACACAACCCTTATGTGTCTGATGTTGTGGAAGACTTCTATTAGGACTCAAAATGCCAAGGAGGCTAAATCAATAATTGTAACACCTGCTAATGCATGTTGCAACACTCAAGACTCATGGTCTTCCTGGCATGATGCAATCCCAAAATTCAATATATGACAATATATTCAATATATTTACTTAATCCACAGGTTACTACAGATAGTAGGATAAACAGCCCAAACAGTAATGTAAAGTTATCCTACTTACTAGTCCATTACCCAATATTTTCATATTTTCAATTTAACTCTAGGAGACTATGCTATTTTATAACGTGATAGTGAGCTATAAAACTGGCTGTATTCTCACTGACTTGGCAAACAAAGGTAAATATCACTCCCCACTTTGTCTCATTTATTAAGCCTACAATCCTGTGCCCGCTCACTCTTGAGTAGGCCTCATTGAACACAGTGGGACTTATTTCCAAACATTATATCTAATCCGAGAACAATGAATTACCAGGGTGGTGCCTGCACATCTAAAAATTAGGTGTCATATATTAGGTAGCAAAGCTCACCCTTGAGAAGAATATTCAATAGAATCTGTTACTCAAAAACTTACTGTTCTCTAAATGTTTTGTAGGTAAATGTGTTCCAATGGCTGCAACCAGTGAGGTGTTGCAGGCAGGGCAGCATTCCTTTCCTATTTTCCCAACACCAAGCATCTCTGTCAGCTACCAAGAAAGAAAGTGGGAGGAATGAAGAGCAGGAAGCTTAGTGTGGTGTTACACCCTTAATTTCTACATTCTAGTCACGAGTCTACCCACCAGGTTTCAGTCATGCCTATTAGGTCATACTTGCCACCCCACCCTGTATTAAGAGTTCAAAATTGTCTTGTTTGTTTCCCATACTCTGTGCATTAGTATAGAGACAAATGAAACCACAAGTCATTTCTTCCAGCTGCTTCCTTCTTTAGCAGGTTTCTGTAGCACCACCTCATCAATGAAGCTATTATTTCCAGTACTTTTTCTTCCAGTAGGGCAACCAGCTTGCACTTGCTACAGATGTAGCTTTGTACATTCTCAGTCAGGAAGAAAAACATGGCACAGGTGTTGCAGGTCACTGCAGTAACTCCCTCACTATCCATATCTCTTGGCCCTACATATACCATGAGACAGCACACTGGACCTCTCCCTCAAAACGCCCTTGCAAGAGCCCCTGTCTGCAAGTCTTGGTCACAAGCTCCCAGAGGATTCAGTCAGAAGGGTTATGCACACACTTAAATCTCTCCAACTGAAATCAAAATTAAAAGTGCATCAGTTTTGTAGAATTGTGACCATTAGAAATATGTCTCCATATCCTTTGCTTGTGGTCCTTTGAAGTTAACCTTGGCATCCTTTGTTTCTTTCACTTTCACTGGGAGTGGGGACTCGTTTACAAGTACTGTGGAAAACATAACCCCCCCCCCAAGGTTATGTTTTCTAACACCTTATAGATTATTTTTGCTCAGTTCTGCCAGGCTGACTTTGTTACTGTAATTTTACTACAATTTCAATTGATAGGAAAATTGTCACCTCATTCAAAGTTATTTATTGTGAAATTCTGGAGAAGTCAGTAAGAATCAGTACTTCACTTTAAGATTATTTATATTCCTACTCAGAAGAAGAAGAAGAAAGAAAGTCATTGCCCTTCTTGTGTTGTACCTTAGTAGATGTGGTAGATTGGCAAGGGTTTCTGATTCCCTATGGTTTATTTAACAACAGCAGCAACAAATTCGCACAGTGAGACTGCTGGACCAAAGAAGACTTTGGAGGGATACCAGGAATGGATTTGTGTCTAGAATTCTGGCTCTGAAAAAAATCATAGCCACCACAGTTTGCGAACCTCCGGGTTCTAGTAAAAAACAAAATATATCCCACAAAACTGAAAGCTGCTGACGCCTTCCTTAGATTCTCGATGTACGAAAGACCCAGTAGCAGTTGGTGGATTGATTCAGACAGAGTGGCATTGATCACCTGCCAATGTCAAGCACCACTGCTGGTTCCTGAGAGGAAGAAGGGGAAGGGTGAGGTCCATGGAGCTCAGTCTTGCGTGGGCATGGTGATGGAGCCAAATTAATATGCTGGCTGCCCAACCTGCAGCATACTGAGCTCCTTGCACCTCTGTCAGAAGCAAGCCAGCAGTAAATCACACAGAGTAAGTGAATTTAACTCTTTATTAGAAGAAAAGATCTGCTCAGGACTGCCAGACCTAATGAGCACAGCAATTCATCTTCAGCAGGTCTTGCCCCTAGGAGGCAGTTGCAGAGACCAAAGGTCTCCACCTCCTCAGTCTCCCCCTCTTCAGGATTTTTCTCAAGCAATCTGAGACTACTTCAGAATGTCTTCTTTTGCTCCTTCCTCTAAATGATGTAATCATGGAGATAGTGGTAACCACATTACTCAATAAAGTGTTAACTGTTATTGCACTAGATGTCACAGCAGTAGACCTTTGCCTTGGGAGTCAGGTTTTCTAGAAAGCAGTGGTGGTGGGCAACTTCAAACAGAAAAAATGGCTGGCAGGAGATAATGCATCCTAGATCTACTTGCTTATTTTTTTGCCTGGTCATTTGCACCCCAGACAGGCTCATTTCCAATCACAAAGACTGACTAGAAGAAAAGTGGGTTAGGAAATGAAGAGCTACAAGCAGAGAAGGGGGTTGTAAGAGAAGGTGAAGGACTTTCTCATTCACCTGCCATTTGCCACATGAGATGCCACAGCTGTTTGGCAGTGACGATCTGTTCTAAGACAGATCTGCTGTTCTCATAAGTTGTGTAGCCCTTACAGTGGTAGTAAAAGTATGCTTGATATTTCTATGTTTTGGTGCTGCCTTCAGATAAATCCACACAAGCATTTTATGTGGTGTGAATTGGCTTCTGCAATCATCTCTTGGAGGAGATTCTGGTGGAACTTGGTCGGGTGAATGGTGAACAAAATCAGATCACAGGACAGCCTTTCAAAGTCAAAGCTGCAGAATTTGTGTCCCCCACAATTGGAATGTGTTGCAGCTTTCAGGAAACCAGAAACCAGACAGCGCTCCATTGGAAGGGAACTTGAAAACTCATGTCCTGATAGGGGGATAAAGTGTTATGTGAAGTCACTCCTGGAGTAATTTTTCACTAGTATTAGGCAGGGAAGTGCCTCCTTATAGCCTCCTATGCTTGGATAATGTTTCTTTTAGGTTATTTCTCCAACATTGTTGTCATTCCCATTCAAAATACTTCATTGTGCTCCTTGTGGTCCTACTTCATACCAGGCTTCTCAGTTTCATTGTTTATCTACTTTCCTCTTGTTTTTATTACTAAGAGAGCTGAGATTTTACATACCACATCCTATTTATTAAAAAAGTAAAAATAAAGCCCTGATTAAATGATCTTAGGCAGCTATCGTATATCAGGTAAGAGGTTTATTTATAACCATGATAGCTCTTTGAACAACACTGCGCTTGGTTTTGTTTCCATGGGAAAAAATTAGTTAAAATCAGAGAGAATGATACATCCCAGTGAATATTTCTATTAGTATGGAAGGAAACACTGTTTCTAGTCTGAGGAAGACTGTATCACAAAGCCGTTTTGTTAATATGAGTGGGGAAAGATTGTTAAATTCCCTACAGTTCGCTGGAGCTCATCAAAATAAGCTCGCAAAATAAGCACTTTTTTATTTCAGTAGTGGAGTTAATCATGGGCTTAACTCTGACCTATTAAAATCAAAAGTACTTATAAGTGTTTCCCTTTGGCTGAATGTGCCTTGGCAGACTGAAGAAATGTCTGTTGTCTTTGAAAATTGCATATGAATTGACCATCAGCATAGAATCTGATACCATTAAAACAGATTCTTTTGCATCTTTAAAAATTGAAATGCTTTAGCAAATGCTTTAAGATTAGGAAGTTAAGAACTAACATTTATGGCTTTGATCTTTTGGACTCACTGTCATGGAACGTTAGCTAGGCGTTACAATTTAATTTTTTAAAAAAGAAGCTGCTTTAAGGGTATCAAGTTCCATGATAATGCTCAATTATAAATATGTCTATTTATCTACCTGGACCATAATATATCTGAAAAAAAATTTTTTGATAAGGTTTCTGGGAAGTTTTCTCTTTGGACTCCTATTGAAGAATTTCAGCATCCATCATGAAGAATATTTGGTAAAATAGCTCCCCCCAGTTTCATTACCCATGAATTGTGTAGATTTTGTGGGGAAAACTATGGATCTAGTTATATTATTGTAATATTGTGGAAGAAAGGAACAAATGGTCTCCTATTATTCACAGTCCTCTCTTAACCCATTGTTAAAGGAAACAACACTAGTATGAACAGCCAACATAGCATTATGCACTGTTAACCAAGTTTAAATATTCTGAGATTTCCCTGCTCCCCTGAAAAAGGCTGAAGAGTTTTCCTGGTGGGGAATGCTCACCAAAATGTCTTCTCCCAGATTTCACCACCTATAAATAAATGGAGAATCAGGAGGGAGATTTTTGTCCAGCCTTAGGTGCTTTTCCTGGGTCTTAACCTTTTTAAGTAGTAGCGAGGCAGGACTTAGATCAGAGCAGCTGCATAGCATGGTTTGCCGGCACCTGGGGCACAGGTGGAGTCAGAGTGCAGGGGGTGAAAAGAGCCTGCCTTGCCAGGCCAGCCCTTGCCACCGCCAGAGTAACCCCACCAGCAGAACCAAGTGAGGCCATACTTTGCCATCTGCCCACCCACGCAGGGGGGAGTCTGGCCAACTGACGTAGACTTTGGCAAGTGAATTCTCCCCGACACCTGCAGAGAGAAGAAGCAGGCCAGGCCACACTGGGGTCACCCCTTGCCCACTTCCCTCTGTCTGTACCTGCTCACTGTCTGGGGAGGGTGCCAAGCGAGGAGCGAGCATAGAATCATAGAATCATAGAGTTGGAAGAGACCACAAGGGCCATCGAGTCCAACCCCCTGCCAAGCAGGAAACAGGTGATGTCTGGGTGGCGATTCAGCGAGGGGGCCAGGGATGTGGCTGAGAGTTAAATCCCATTTAACTCTGTGTATACAGTAACTTTAGATGTGACTGTAATCACTGCAATCATTTCCCCTGTGATTTCAGATCACAACCTTGTTGGTACAAATGTCTGAACTTTTATGCTTGCGAATGCAAACTTTTAAATGTGTCCCCTCATCTACAGAAAACAGCCTCTGCAACTCCAGTTCAGTTAGCCTTTATGAAGAAGCATGCGCTTGCCCTAAGCGCTTTCTTAATGATTGTTTTATATAATATAGTACTTAAATCCATGCCTCAAATAAGAGCAAAAGAACCTTGATAGATTGTCCAAATTAACATAAAGTGGCATGATAATCAGTCAATTTTAGTGTACGATATCATCTCTAAAGAAACCCATGTGCCATTTTTAGAATTCGAGAAAGCATCTGATGACAAATAACTTTAAAAAGAGTCCAGCCTAGAATGAATGATGACTCAGAGTACTATTTTGTAGTTGTGTCGAGCAAAGTACATCTGAAATCTGATGAGGATTGGCATTAATGCAGAAAAGGCCATGATGAGTATGAAACAATATGTTGAATTTACACGTTCAGACTTTTTGTTGGTTTTGGCAATTTTGCTGCAGATTATTTAAGAACTCCATAAACATCTGGATGTGGGGAGGAGGAAAGTAGTTTCATGCTAAAAGGATGAAGTTAATATTGGGCTACAAAACTATAAATGGAAGGGAAAGTAGTTTCTAGCACAGCTGTTTCCAATTTTGTTGAATATATCTTTCAAACCAAATGCACTAAAAAATATTATGCCACAAAAATCTCTTCACTCAAGCCACATTCTATGCACATGATTTAATCCAGAGGGCCAAAGTTCTGGAAGTTCCTCAATTCACATAGTGTAAAAGTTCAGAATGGAGATTGATTTGTATGCGGTTGGTGATGGCTGCCGAATGCTTGAAGCAGGGTTTTGAGCTCTAAGGCCAACTCTAAGTTCAGAATGAGTTTTCGCTATGTGTTGGGGCATCTTCACATAAGCACGAGCATCAAGGGCACTTGCCGTATTGTGCAAGATTAAGCTCTTAGCATGCCATAACAAACATTCAAAAAAGACACTTAAAAGAAAGTGATCCAGGCCAATTCCTGCATGTGATAAATTCTGCCCATGATCAGCCTGACAACATTTTCCCCATGGCCATCACATACCAAACTGTTTGTCTGAACATGCAATCATTTTCATTTTCAAAAATACTCTGGCAGAAAAAACAACAGGCACAACATCAATCCCGTTATGTTCCTGGATAACTCTTCTCATAACTGAATTACTAAGCTTGGGAGGGCAAATCTGGGCACAATCCTAACCCTTCCCAAGCAGTGGCAAGGCTTAGTGAGAGTGGCAAGGCTTGAGAGCCAGTGTGGTGTAGTGGTTAAGAGTGGTAGTCTCGTAATCTGGGGAACCGGGTTCGCATCTCCGCTCCTCCACATGCAGCTGCTGGGTGACCTTGGGCTAGTCACACTTCTTTGAAGTCTCTCAGCCCCACTCACCTCGCAGAGTGTTTGTTGTGGGGGAGGAAGGGAAAGGAGAATGTTAGCCGCTTTGAGACTCCTTAAAGGGAGTGAAAGACGGGATATCAAATCCAAACCCTCCTCCTCCTCCTCCTCCTCCTTCTTAGTGGACTGTTCAAGCTACTGCAGCATTTGCCATCCAGCCGCTTGAACTAGCCACAGAGAACAGAGGTTTTTGTTTGTTTGTTTGTTTGCTATGCCAGTGTCAGGGCTAATGCAGGAAATGCACATATGTCAGGCCCTTGTGTCTCGTAACCTGTAGCTCTTGACCATCTTAGGATCCACCTCTAAAATGTCCCATCTCAGGGTACGCTGGCAGGAGTACTGTGGCTGAGGACCTCTGTGGCAGTGAAGCCTTTTCACCTGTAGAGTCCAGCACAGCTGAGCAGATCTGTACAGAGGGACACCTCCACCTTATCCAAGCCCTCTCCAGTGTGATGGATTAGTGGTCTGAATTTCTTACTGGGCTGACAGAAGTTGTTAATACAAAACATATTGAGGACACCAGGTTGGGAAACACCGATCAATACTGCAGTTCTGAAAGCAGACATATTGTATTATAGCTGAAAGACCCCATAGAATAGATATTTCCTTATTTACATGTGGATTTTCATCATAGCCTGGCATTAAGGGGTTACCTGGAGAATAGGTCAAATTTTCATATCACCTCCAATTCAATGCTTTTTAATGAGGCAGTTCAGAAGATAACCTGTGGGTCACAAAGTTAAGGAATCAAGTAGGGTGTGAAAACACAATCCAATAAAACTTGATTCCATCTATCTACATAACTGTATAAGCCCATCACATTGAATATTCAGAAAGTCTGGAGGAAGAGGTAGATTTCCAGCTGGCACTGAAAGATGAACAATGCTGGTGGCAGCTGCTCTTCAGGGAGTAAGATTTTCCATTGCCAGAGTGCCATTACTGAGAGAAAATGTATTCAGGGCTTGCCTAAACAAAAACAGTGGAGGAGCAAAAGCTGGGCCACCACCAAAAAGCTCCTGCTTCTGCTGTCCTAACTACAATTACTTTCTGCAGGTTCTCCCTCAGTATTTAGATAGTTGGAAGCTTTGGAAAACTTCAGCGTATTCTTCATGGGTTGTATCATCTGGTTGGGTCATAGGCCTGCTGCAAAGTATGACAGAATTGTTGTAGATGTTACAAGCTGGGATTGGCTGAAAATAAGGTGGGGGGTGGAGAAAAGAGCTGTCCACCTCTGTGTCTTTTCCCAGAATAAGATTCTGTGGCAGTTCAGTAGGACAACTCATTGCAGCTTCCAAAGCATCATAGTAATGAGGTGACAGGCTGTGATATGTCAGCTCCATGGAAATAAATGGAAACAACTACTCCTAAAACGGGTTAAACACTGAGTTCTAATTTCAATTGATTTTCTTGGGATGAACAACCTCAACCTGAGATTTATTCAGCCAGCAAACAAACAGTTAGGATGAGATGTGCCAACTGTTGTACCAGCCCACCACCACAACACACATATTAAATCAGCATTGCAAGGTGACGGGGTTTGCTGTTTCTCCAAGGGAAAAGGTTAAGAGGAAGAGCACCACCCCAAATCTGCAAACTCTGGGGGACCCTGCTGGCATCAGGAATATCTCATGGCTTTGATCAAATAAAACAATTAATGCTGGGTGCAAGGTGAGCCTGTTGAGATGTCGCTGTTCTTTCATTCAATCTTTGCTGGGTTGGCAGTGTATTTGGCAACGATCCAGCCCACAGTTACGCATGCTTAAGTCCTATTGATTTAAATGGTACTTAAGCATGTGGTCTGGAACGCAGCCAAGGTGCAGTGCACAGAACTGTCCCGGTCACATGATATGCAGAGTGGCTTCACTTTAATTGTTTGTCACAGGAAAGCAGCCCGTGTCATTAGTTTGCCCTCTCCACCACCTTTGCTGGTTTTAATGTTGCCAGCTGGTGGCTTACACATGAGAGAAGGAATAATGTGAAAAGCACTGCACCATCCTTAATGGAGGCAGACTGAAATAGAAAGGACTTAGGTTCACCCAAAAAAACCAACAGTGATGGAGCCAAACCTCCTTTTTCTCTTGAAAAGGAGTACCACAGAAACAAGGCCACCACTGAGCAGATCCTCTCTCTTGTACCAGGCAGTCGGATCCTGATGTTAGCACGATGTCTGTGGCCAATCCTGCAGATGCATGGGCTTATTCAAGTAACCTAGTCCCATAGTCTTTAGCACTTCAAAGAGATAAATGACAGCATTTTGAATTTGGCCTGAAAGTGAACCAATGTAGCTGATATAAAGTCAGTGTAATATGCTCTGATCATCTCCCTGCCCTCCCCACAAGCATCCGGGTAGCAGGTGAAGCCTCTGAACTGTTTAAGACAGCACTACATGAAGTGCAACACAATAGGCTCATCTGGATGGAACCAGGGCACGAGTCACTGGTGCCTCTATCTGTTATGCGTTCTACAGCTACGGATACATGAAGAATGTTTATAAATCAACAGGGAAAAGTCCTCTGTGTCTCATACTTACTTTTATTCCCTTTCCCCCTTTCTTTTTTCACATCTGTGCAATTGAACTTAGAGCTCCCTTTCCTGCGCATTCCTGCTGGAGATAGCAAAATCCTGTCCTGGTAAGTCAGGCTTTGTGTCATGCAAACTACCTGAATGCCTACGTTATAAATTAAAAACAAACCTGGGAGATGGGAGGGGGCAGGCGAAAGAACCGCAATGCCTGCAAATTATGAGCTAATAAGTTTCAAATATTGTGCATAGCTATTTACTCTGCAGTTCAGTAAAGAATATAGTCACCATGGCAACAACGACATCACATGTGTATGCAACTTCAGAGATGCAGAGCATTTTTATTTTTTATTTATTTACAAAAAGACACTTAGCAATATGGCATTTGGACTGCTGAGTTTTAAACACGTTTTAAATGACTTTTGAAAATCATGACAAACAGGTAGCTAAAATCTGAAAAAGGAGGATAGTTGAAATAGGGAAATGGCTTGCACTCCCCCCCCCCGAACCCCCAAATTTCATTTTAAATAGATGTCAGGTGAGGAATTAATGAACCTGATAGCACAAAGCACACATTCTTTGGGGCAAGCTTATTGCGTAATTCCAAAGGATAGTTGTCTTCTCTGGCTTAATGAGCTCTATGCAGCGGTGTGACATTCAACTTAGAATAGAAGGGTTTTAAAAAGAGAGAGAGAGGAGTCTGGTCAAAAGGATCCAAAAGTCAAAAGTAAGGAAACGACAGTCCGCAGGCTCAGCAAGGAGGCTACCTAAGCATGCCATAATTGAATCACAAAAGTTCTGTGTATCCCAAAATAAAAACAAAGCGGGAAGTCAGGGCTTAAACAATACAGAATGGTTAAGTGGCATGGTTCACAAGATTCCTAAAGCCAAACAGGCAATCTCCGGAAAATTAGGGAACTATGCTTGTGACACTAATTAAACAGGACAAATGATCCAGTAGTCCCAGTTTGCCTGGGACTGCTGGGGAAGAAAACACCTTTTTATAATCTGAAAATCCCAGGCCTTCTTTTCCATCCCCGACATGCTCAGCTGGCATGGAAGCTGACAACAACACTTGCCTCTCACTCAGGTGTCTGTGGAGGGAGAGTAAACAAACAAACAAACAAACAAACAAACAAACATTATTGCTCTCCTCTGAACCTTTGCCTACTACTACTACTGCTAATAAAGTTTTCTTTGTATCCCGTCCTCCCCGACCGAGGCCAGGCTCAGAGTGGCTAACATCATAAAAACAACACAATATGCATAAAAACAGACATCAATTAATTAAAATACATCTTAAAATTAATTCAGACAAGTTAAAATCTGGGCAGGTGGCAATTATCAGGTTGGAATTGAGAGTGGTTAATACTTGCCAGGACCAACTCTTTCCACTGATCATACAAGGGCCTGTGAGTGGGTTAGGGGCCTCCTTCGGGCTTGTTTTATACAAAGGAAAGTAAGTTAAACTGCATCCTGCCCAAAGGCCTGGTGGACCGGTTCCATCTTGCAGGCCCTGTAGAAAGATGTCAAATCCCGCAGGGCTCTGGTCTCTTGTCGGAGAGCGTTCCACCAGACCGGGGCAACGGCCGAAAAGGCCCTGGCTCTAGTTGGACTCGATGGCCCTTGTGGTCTCTTCCAACTCTATGATTCTATGATTCTAGTGGAGGCCAGTCTAATTTCCCTGGGGCCCGGGATCATCAAGGAGTTGTTGTTAGCAGACTGTAAGGTCCTCCGTAGGCCATACCAGAAGAGGTGGCCCCGTAGGTACGAGGGTCCTAGGCTGTATAGGGCTTTAAAGGTTAAAACCAGCACCTTAAACCTGATCCTGTACTCCACCGGGAGCCAGTGCAGCTGGTATAGCAACCCGTAAGGAGTCTCGCCGCAGCATTCTGCACCCTCTGGAGTTTCTGGGTCAGTTTCAAGGGCAGCCCCACGTAGAGTGAGTTACAATAATGAAGCCTGGAGGTGACCGTCGCATGGATCACAGTGGCTTGGTCAGGGTGACAGAGGTAAGGGACCAACTGCTTAGCTCGGCAGAGATGGAAAAATGCCACTTTTGTTGCAGCTGTAACCTGCGCCTGCATAGAAAGGGAGGCTTCGAAGTTTGCACCCAAACTCTTGATGGGAGGCACTGGCACTTATTGCGCCCCCGCAAGGGATGGGAGTTGGCCCCCCAAAACCTATATTGTGTCGACCCAGCCAAAGGACCTACACATCTCTTTAAAATGTGATACCCAGAACTGAACATGGTATTCCAGGTGAGGTCTGTCTAATGAGAAAGACAGTGTAGCATAGTGGTTAGAATGTCAGACTAGGACCTGTTACAGATAGGTAGCCGTGTTGGTCTGCCATAGTCAAAATAAAAAAATTCCTTCCAGTAGCACCTTAAAGACCAACTAAGTTAGTTCTTGGTATGTGCATGCACACGAAAGCTCATACCAAGAACTAACTTAGTTGGTCTTTAAGGTGCTACTGGAAGGAATTTTTTTATTTAGACTAGGACCTGGGAGACCTCCTCACCTCACCGGCCAGTCACTGCCTCTCCACCTAACTAACCTCAAACAGTTATTGTGGGGATTAAATGAGGGGAAGCACCACGTACGCCAGCTAGAGCTTGTTGGAGAAGAAGGTGGGATATAAATGAAGTAAATACAATAATAAATAAATAAACCTACTGCCTTTTGTCTTGGTTTCGCCAGCATTTTCATGCGCTCATTTTACTCTTGAATTTTTATGTCTCTTGGGTAGTATGATTCCCCCCCCAACTCATAAAAAAAATAATGCTGCTTTGGCATTTGTTGATTTAGTGATTTTATTTCGTTTTCCTGTTTTTCAGCCCGTTGCCCAGCTATTGGCCATCTAATAAATACAGTAAATGAAATAAATAAATAAAGTGGAGCAATTGCTTCTCTTGACTTGGAAACTATGGCTTTATTAATACAGCCTAAAATCGCATTAGCCATTTCTTCTGACAGCCGCATCACACTGCTGACTCATGTTCAGTTCTGAGATCCTTTCCCATATGTACCACTGCCAAGCAGCCAAATGTCTCCCAGCCCTATACCTTTGAAGGGATTTTCAGTCTTTTAGCTCTGTGAATCATTCACTGATATTTTCTGGTCTTAATTCAGAGAGTCTGTCCACTGAATGCAGGGGCAGAAAGGATGTTCAGCTAGAGTCTGAGTAATGGAATTTTCAGAGAAGTAAATACATTGCAGTGAAGCAGAGAAGTTGCTAATATTTTTTAAAGGATATAATTTCTCTCATTTTATGTTATTATCTTGGGTTATTCTTCACACCTGAAACGTGAGAAACAGCACCTGTGCAATGAATACACAGAGACTAAGCTCAATACTTTCTTTGTAGCTTGATAATAAAACAATAGATTTAAGAACAGTAGAGATTTTTTTTTTTCTGAGAGATTCCAATGCGGTTAGTTACACAATCATTTCACTATGGAAGCGAGTTTAAGTACAATTATTTTTGGCACAACAGAAGGGCAAATGATTCAAAGAGAGAAAGTGCACAGACAAAAACAGCAGATGGGAACCTTTATTTTATTTTATTTTATTGAATGAACAATTATATTTAATAGAATGGAATATCATAATGAGAGAGTAGTTTTTATTTAAGATTAATGTTAGGTGGCAATGGCTGCAGATTATTGTAATTTTAGGAAGATATATTTGAGGTATGACCAATTTATCTATTTTTAAAAATCTATGATTTTCTATATACAGGAATTTCCAAACATACAAAGCATCAAAGGCAGCAAACTTTTTATTAAGCACTATTTTGAAAGATTTTAGTCTTTAACTTGAGACAGAGGAGATCTGGGGATTTAAATTCATTTGATATCAGGTGGTAGCTCACGTTAGGTTCAACACGCCCCCCAGTTTGCATATGACCAGTTGATTTCTTCATTCAACTAAATTGTTCCTCATATCAGTATATTTATTTTTGTTACAGAACCTTACCAAATTAATAAGTTATTGTTAAGTTAAATTATCTAACACATCTGTATGGTTCTGGAAAACATTGACAAGCTTTTTTCTCTGAACCTGCACAGTTCCTGGAAAGACCTCTAAGTGTCTTCAAAGCCAAAATGAAATGTTCAATTTACCAAAACAGCTACAACAGTTGAACAGACTAAACTGTCTACAATACAGCAAGGTCTGTATTATTTCTTGAAAGACAATTAGGGTCAGACTGATATAATGCTTCTGACACTGGTAATTTTTGGAAGGTACAATAATAGAGAAGCTACATAAAATGAGCATTGTATGTTACTGGCTGCAAAGAAATGCAGCAATATTTGTGATTTTTTTTTATTTTTTTACTTACTGAAATATGGTGCTCAGTGAACACATGTATTGGAAGCAGGTTCACCTCACCCTCTATGCACAATTAAACATTGAACAAATTGCATTGACATGAAGTTATAACAAGGGATAGTTTCTAAATAATTTTTGGTGGGCAATTAGTGACCCAACCATGCTTGCATTATGGAGGAAACATAGGTGATCCTTTATGAAATCCACAATCCTCTGGTGTAGTGGTTAAGAGCGGTAGACTCGTAATCTGGGGAACTGGGTTCGCGTCTCCGTTCCTCCACATGCAGCTGCTGGGTGACCTTGGGATAGTCACACTTCTCTGAAGTCTCTGAGCCCCACTCGCCTCACAGAGTGTTTGTTGTGGGGGAAGAAGGGAAAGGAGAATGTTAGCTGCTTTGAGACTCCTTAAAGGGAGTGAAAGACAGGATATCAAATCCAAACCCTCCTCCTCCTCCTCCTCCTCCTCCTCCTTCTTAGTGGACTGTTCAAGCTACTGCAGCATTTGCCATAAGTTTTTGTTTGTTTGTTTGTTTGTTAGCTATGCCAGTGCCAGGACTAATGCAGCAAATGCACATATGTCAGGCCCTTGTGTCTCGTAACCTGTAGCTCTTGGCCATCTTAGGATCCACCTCTAAAATGTCCCATCTCAGGGTACGCTGGCAGGAGTACTGTGGCTAAGGACCTCTGTGGCCGCTTTGAGACTCCTTTGGGTAGTGATAAAGCAGGATATCAAATCCAAACTCTTCTTCTTCTTCTCTTCTTCTCAAATCATGTACCCTTTTAAGGGGGAAAAGCAGCTAAGAGGCTTACCTCACAAAAAGTAAATGGGCCAAGCCCCTTCTGTTGCAGCGTAAGAGGAGCACTGAGCCTGGATACAAGGTATAAAGCTTTGGCCTTACGTGACATTCTAGGAACACCCACTGACCAGTATCGTGTACTTTGAGTTCAGCTCACAGTGGCAGGGGGCATCCAAACAATCAAATCACCAGCACCAAAGGAAAAGGTACTGAAAACCAACCCAGGCCCCAACATCGTGACCAACCTCAGTCATAGTCACAACCTATCAGTTCAGGAACCCCTGATTCAAGATGTCCAGGGTCTGTACTCTAAAACCTTGCACTTCCTATGTCCTCCAAACAGGGACGCGGACTTATTAAAAATATTGGGGGGCCCCGGGAAAGCTCATGAATAATAAATAAGCTCATGAATATGCAAATAAAGTGGCGCCGCCTCCTCGTGAGCAAATAGGGGAGAGCGTGCTGCGCCTATTAATCAGCTCCGGAGCGGAAATTGGGTGGAGCTTTTGCTCGGGAGGGAGGGCAGGAGGCATGCAGCCCGACCCTGTGCATTTTGGGCTGGGGGAGGGGCGGCGATGGCGCTCTGCTGGAGGGGCGCCGGAGATTATTGGGGGGGCGGAGCCCCCCCAAACGAATTTTTGAGGGGGCTCGGGCTCCCTCAAGCCCCATGGAGTCGGCGCCTATGCCTCCAAAGAACTAAGTCAATGGATGCTGGGAACTTGCACATCCATGTCTGCCCATCAGCACAGGCAACGAACCTAAAGAGGATATTTCAGAGAGGAGTGTCAGAGCCCTGTTCCTTTAAAGTTTTTGTGTGATGTGAAACACAAGAGCAGTCAAGTACAACATCCCTAGAGTGGACATAAAAGGGGATGTCTGGAACAGCCAGTCAGAACTTCCTGTTTCTCCTAGGCTGGGACAGACTTCCTCTGCATGTGATTAGAGGTGGGCGTGACCTCACCTGCCCAGGTAACAAAAGAGCAGGACTGGTCAGCCATCTCTCTCTCTTTGACTACATTCGTTGAAGAAGCAACATCTGCTTAGCCTAAGATGCTCTCTTGGCTTCTACCCAAGAGAAGACAAAGGGACTAATTCTTTATGGGATAGTTTCCAGGTGTACAGTGGTACCTCAGGTTAAGTTCTTAATTTGTTCTGGAGGACTGTTCTTAACCTGAAACCTGAGGTACCACTTTAGCTAATGGGGCTTCCCACTGCCGCCACGCGATTTTTGTTCTCATCCTGAAGCAAAGTTCTTACCTGAGGTACTATTTCTGGGTTAGCGGAGTCTGTAATCTGAAGCATCTGTAACCCGAGGTACCACTGTATATTACTTTTGTAACTTAAGTCTGCCTTCTGGGATCCATTTGTGAACAGAATGTGAGTGAGTAAACTATTTTTATACTTTTATAGAATACTGTGTCGTGTCTATCTTTTTATGAGGGACTAAAGGGGCACGGGTGGCGCTGTGGGTTAAACCACAGAGCTCTATCTGCTGATGGATGGCTACACTGACTCAGCCCCGGACACACTGACCAGATGTTTGGAGGCTGTGGCTGGATGGTTTCGTGGGGGCCGATTGAAACTAAATCCTCCGAAGACAGAGGTCCTCTGGCTGGGTCGGGATGGCATGGGGATGAGGGACCTTCTCTTGCGGGGGCCCAATTAGTGCCTTCCGTTAAGTGTTTGGGTGTAATCCTTGACGCTTCCCTTTCCATGGAGTCGCAGGTTACAGCAACAGCTAAGGCAACATTTTTCCATCTTTGCCGTATTATGTAGTTGGTCCCTTACCTTTCCTGCCCCGATCTGGCCGCAGTGATCCATGCGACGGTCACCTTCAGGCTTGACTACTGTAATTCGCTCTATGTGGGGCTGCCCTTGAAACTGTCCCACAAACTCCAGCGGGTGCAGAATGCTGCAGCAAGGCGCCTCACGGGGTCCCTGCCATGGGAGCATATTCACCCAGTGCTTTACCAGTTGCACTGGCTCCCGGTCAGGTTCAAGGTGCTGGTTTTGACCTTTAAAGCCCTTTGTGGCTTAGGGCGCTTTGATGTGGGTTATCTGTGAGAGGTCTAGTTCTGTGGCCCTACCTTACTTATGTATCTCCTATGATGTTATAGTTTATAATTATTGTGTAATGTTTTAATTCTATCGGTCGAATAAAGAAATTGATTGATTGTGGCTTAGGGCCCTTATATTTACAGGACCGCCTCTCCCAGTATGCCCCACAGAGGACCTTAAGGTCCATAAATAACCATAGTTTAGAGGTCCCGGGCCCTAAGGAAGTCAGACTATCCTCCACCAGGGCCAGGGCCTTTTCAGTGATGGCTCCAACCTGCTGGAATGCTCTGTCCCATGAGACTAGGGCCCTTCAGGATTTAACCTCCTTCCATCGGGCTTATAAGACAGAACTATTCTGCCTGGCCTTTAATTTGAATTCAGCCTGATCTTTTATTTCCCTTCCCTTTGCTTCTCTTCTCTTCCCTCCCCCTCCCCTTTTATGAAGATTACCCGCTCTGAGACCCCACAGCTAATTCTCCCCTGGCCTCCTTGCTGGCCCAAGTAGGACTAATTCAGCCAGCTAGCCCTGGTGACTATCCAATGCTTATTAGATGGATTTCCCCCAAACTGATTTTTGAACTTTTAATTTTATTGTTATTCATGTTTTTATACTGTATTTTATGCTGCTTCTACAATTAAGTGTTTTAAATTTGTTGTTAGCCGCCCTGAGCCCGATTTTCTGAACCGGGAAGGGCGGTGTATAAATAAAAAATTATTATTATAAATGTGGTTTTTTAGGACTTTAAAATATCCCTTTTAAGTTTCTTCCAAAGTTTCCCTTTTCTTCCCCTTAGCATAGAAAGGACCACACAGTTTGGTAAGTTAAAATGATTTTTACTTACAAATTCTTCAAAGGTCAGATTCATGTGCTTTTCCATAAAGCAATCAGGAAACACAGGCAGCAAAACTTAGGTTACAAAAGATGGAGGAATGCTCCTAAATTATTGGCTTAGAAACACAAGAATGGCTTGTAAGCCATACACATGATCTGAGCATGGAGCAGCTTATAGTTGCCTATTCCTCTTTTCACCTACATTATTGGATATCTGAGTAGTGAAAATTCTTGCATTATTCCGTGGACACTTCCAGGAGAAAAATATTTCAGGATGAGTGTATGTAGCATCTGTCTAAAATGGAACATGAATTTTCTGCTATATACGAAAAATATATATGCTGTTAAGAAATAGAAATGTTGGCTTGGCTTGGTGTTGCTACAGTTAAATGCCATTATGCTGAAAAGGTTGTATCATAAAAGGAACTCATATTTATCTGACAATGCATTACACTCTGTTGATAATTTTTAAACTAAAGTTGGTCGTATTGCAGTCATAGTATGTTCTTAAATTCCTTTTATTGTTGAGGTGTAATCGTCCTTTTGTTCATGCTCATCTTTGCTCTCGGCACAGTGCATATAATTATAGCTTATTAGGGTTTAATCTTCCAAATGTTTTTGAAATTTGTTCAGCACAATGTGTTTCTGAAGAGACTGTTATTGCCTCAACTCATCACAGTGAGGTAGTAAATGGAGAATATCTTGTGACAAATTTCCTTGCAAGACTAATTTGTTTCAGAAGCTGGAATGTGAAATGGCTCGACAAAACGCAAAGTTATGGGTCAAGAATAGGGGCCTTAGAGAAACAAATTGAGATGGGTGAGATCTTCCTCAGCCCTGCTTGCCGTGGATTGACTAATAAATGAACTGAATTTTCCTCACCACCACCCCTATTGTTTTCTGAAATTACATAGTTTATTTTCTGAGGGAATCTAGTGTTCAGAAAATAAGGCTGCCCCCCCTCCCTCCCTTGCAAACCCTCTCCATTTCCAACAATCACTCGTTAAAAATGCTAGGAAATAACCGAGGCAGCAATTAGAGCAGTGTTTGGAAATCCAGAGATTAAGAAACAAAACCTGCTCAGGGTTGCAGTACTTCAGTTGACTGTCCCAGATGGACACTACATTTGGGGCATTCATGTTTGGTTTTAGAATACCATGCAAAGCTCCTCAGAACAACAACATGGCAAGGAATCTTGTATCTCTATGGAGTATGGAAGGTGCTATGAGAAACTAGTTGGGAAAGAACAGTAGGGATGGCAGTAGCAGCATGTATGGTGGGGTGGAGCCAAACTCCTGACCCTGGTATAACTGATGCCTCCCTGCATTTGGATGGTGCAGGCTGGCAGTGAGGTTAGGGCCATGTGGTTGCTCTGGCAGCATAAGCTGGGGAGGAGGGCCAGGCAGGCCTCAATTTATTCCCCCAGGTGTGGACCCAAGCAACACCCATTGGCCAGTGGGGCCCACCCTATGAGGAATTCCTGCAACCAAGCCTGCCTGCAATTGGCCAAGCTGGAGGCAGGCTTGCAATCCTATCCAGCCAGCTGCTGTGGCAGTGGCTAGGCTGCAATGCAACCTAATGTCAGGCTTCAGGGAATCAGCTTCCTCCACCCGGAGGAATAAGATAAGCAGCACAAAGGAAAAGGAGTCTTCTTACTGGTTAGAAACTTTAATAATCACAGCAAGAGAACAAAGAACCCATCTCCTAGGAATGGTGGTACTCCCAATTAAGGATCCCACCCGCTTATGTCCCTATTAATCTACGTCACTTCTACATCTTGTAGAAGGGTGCAGTGGGTGCAGAATGCCGCAGCGAGACTCCTTACGGGGTCCTCGCCATGGGATCACATTCACCCAGTGCTATACCAGCTGCACTGGCTCCTGGTGGAGTACAGGATCAGGTTTAAGGTGCTGGTTTTAAGCTTTAAAGCCCTATACGGCCTAGGACCCTCGTACCTATGGGACCACCTCTCCTGGTATGTCGCATGGAGGACTTTACAGTCTTCAAACAAAAACATTTTGGAGATCCCGGGCCACAGGGATGTTAGTCTGGCCTCAACCAGAGCCAGGGCTTTTTCGGCTGTGGCCCTGATCTGGTGGAACACTCTGTCACAAGAGACTAGGGCCCTGTGGGACTTGACATCTTTCTGCAGGGCCTGCAGGACAGAGCTGTTACGCCAGGCATTTGCCCAGGGCACAGTCTGACCCTCCTTTGGTAATCCTCACAGAACTCTAGCCCAATGGTTGCCATTAATTTGATTGTGAATTGATTTTAAAATGAATTGATTTTAGAATGCTGTTTTACTTTTATTGTTGTTAGCCGCTCTTAGCCCGGCTTCAGTTGAGGAGGGCGGGATATAAATAAATTGTTGTTCTTGTTGTTGTTGTTGTTGTTGTAATCTGAGTTTGTACCCTCTGTGCTTTGTGTGCTTTTTGTTCTGCCACTTTCCAAGCTCTTCTTTACCTTTGGGAGAGCAGAGGAATGCTTTCCAGAGACAGTGAATCTGTTAACTCTCTTTCTCTTCCAGTGTTTCTTCTCCTAGATGTTCCCCACCCAGTATTTCCCAGCTTCTGCCTTTTGAACTATGTCCCTCTGCAAACCACTGTTCCAAATCTATACTGTCCTCCTGCTCTGGGAAGATTCAGGGTCCGGATCGGGAGCAGAGGGAGGGGGAGGCTTCCACCATTCCTCCTCAGTGCAGCTCTCCTCAGCACGGTCTCTGACACCTGACCATTAAAGGTAAGCAGACCCACCACCAATCCTGTGCTCTCACTGGCGCAACCTGAAACCACCTTCACCCTAGCCCCACCCAGAAAGCAGCAGCAATGTTGGTGTCAGGAGGATGACTCCACTGCTCCACAGCTTCACCCACCCACCTCACCACCCATGCAACTGATGAGGGATGAAATGGAGATCTCTGCATCTCCGACTACTGGTATAGGAAGTTATTATTATTTTCATCCCTGGCCTTTCTATTTGTAACTGAAGGACTTTGTCTCATCCCAATGATCTGAGTAGCTGTGTGAGTTCTGGAGTGCACAGAACTGAGCAGCTGTGTGAGTTCTGGAGTGCACAGGAGAGGAGAGTAATGTCAGATTGAGGGCCACTGTGGGGTAGTGGTTAGAATGTCAGGCTGGGGATGTGAAGGCCCACATTCAAATCCCCACTTGGCTATGAAGATCACTGGATGACTTTGGAGTGGTCTGTCAGTCTCAGGGTTGCGAGGATAGAATGGGGTTATATATGCAGCTCAGAGCTTGAATTTGCCCATCAGCAGTTTATCTGGATTAGCCAATAGAGCAGGCACATGCAGATGACTTGGTCACATTCAAATCAAATCCCTTTATTGGCATCACACTTGGTCACAGTCTTCCCTGTGATGACAAAATTTTGATTAAAATACTTTTAGAATCATAGCAATTAGTTCTAAATTGGTCTGCGTACATCTAAACTAGCTTGTGCAAATTTTATGCAAATCTTTGCTTGGTGGTGCTTTTGGGGGCAATGCAACAGCTGCCCACCCTGAGAAGAAATCCATGCGTACACACAAGCCCCTCTAGAGAGAAGAATTGGGGCAACTTCCATCTCAGAACTCACCCTATCTTTGGATATCCCCTCCCCAAATTATATAACGTGCAGTCAAGATGGGATTATGCACATGCTTATGCACATACGGATGCCCATATGGATGGCACGTGTGAGCGGCGCCCATACTAACTACACGCGTGCCCTTGCCACTCTACAGCTGGGGGAGGCAGCGGGCCATCTTGTCACACACACACCCCGAGTGGTACCCAGGGCGACCCACCCCCTCCACCCCCCTCCGTAAGCCCCTGACTGCTGCTGCCCTTCCACCACCAGCAAGCAGCAGCTAACACATAAGACAGCTTCCTTACTCTGCCTAATGGTAGGGCTGGTCCTACATGGAAGTCCATGTCTTTTGCCTGCTCAAAGCAATTGCGATAGGCATCTTCTCTCTCTTTTACTTCGCCAGCTAGCAGGAATTGAACCCTCAGAATTTTTGCAGCAGAGCAATGCCCTTGCAGCCGTAGAACATTTCTTTGGATAATGCTTGGCATAAATCTTTGTGAGGTTTGTATCTTTAGCATAATTACACAATGATTTTAATGGAAATTCTAAAGAAGTATTTTAAAAAGGAATGGCATATTTTATGTGCAGTTATATGTAAATTTACAGTTATAAATATGCAAGTTTTCTTCTCCACATGGGTATTTGCTTAAGGATCACTTTGATAAATGCAAACAACACTCTTATATTATTTATTGGAAGATTGCTAAGATATATAACAGCAATTGTTATGCCTCTCAGTAGAATTCCTGACTAGAATATACAGTTTCTCTTACTGACTACTGGCACAAAGTTTCCCCCCCATTTTATTTAAAAAACCTATTACATTAAAGGAAGCTATTAAAATGCTAATAAAAAGAATGTGTTTTCCTTTTTCTCTTGATTTCCATAATAATGATAACCTCCCACATTATCTTAGGGGGAGGGGGAGATAGAGATAACCACTTTAACAGGCTCCAAGAATAAATACTCTGAAGACATTTAGGGCCCTGTCTAGGCGCAGAGTGTCCTCTGGGAAAACAGTGATGCTGAGGCCACATGTAGGAATCTAATCACCATAGAGTGTGGATAAACTGCATATTGTTTAGTTGTTCCACAGGAGGCACCTGTGAGATGTACCGGTTTGTGGGAAGAAGTTGGGAGAATATGAGGCAAGAGGAATGCAGTGCAGAATACTGAATGCCATGTGCCTCTGAACATATGTGGGGAACACAATGGTGTTGCATTCATGTCCTATTTCTGGGCTTCCTACAGGTATCTGGCTGACCATGGTAAGAACAGGATGTGAACCAGATGGGCCTTTGGTCTGATCCACCAGGTCTCTTCTTATGACATAGTTCCATAAAGCTGATTGGATGGCTTCTTACCTCCATCAGCCTAAGCTTTGGCCATAATTATCTCCTGCTTGGACTACTGCAATGCGCTCTACGTGGGGCTACCTTTGAAGGTGACCCAGACACTACAACTTATCCAGAATACGGCAGCTAGACTTGTGACTGGGAGTGGCCACCGAGACCACATAACACTGGTCCTTAAAGACCTACATTGGTTCCCAGTATGTTTTCGGGCATAATTCAAAGTGTTGGTGCTGACCTTTAAAGCTCTAAATGGCCTTGGCCCAGTATACTTGAAGGAGTGTCTCCACCCCCATCATTCAGCCCGGACACCGAGGTCCAGTTCTGAGGGCCTTCTGGCAATTCTCTTCCTGAGAGAAGCGAAGTTACAGGGAACCAGGCAGAGGGCCTTCTCGGTAGTGGTGCCTACTATGTGGAACACCCTCCCATCAGATGTCAAGGAAATAAACAACTATCTGACTTTTAGAAGACATCTGAAGGCAGCCCTGTTTAGGGAAGTTTTTAATGTTTGGTGTTTTACTGTATTTTTGATATTTTGTTGGAAGCCGCCTAGATAAGTGGGGTGATGATAATGATGATAATAATAATAATAATAATAATAATAATAATAATAATAATAATAATAATAATATCAGGTTTAAAGCTTTAAGAAAACCCCACACTGTCTCATAGACAGGACTTGATTCTTAGTGCATTCCCGGGATGATTTAGTAATCCCCCCCCCCCGGGAGACTTAATAAAAAAGTATGAGTATTTCAATATATACGTTGAAGTTATTTCATCAGGGCTATCTCTGGTGTTCACCACAACCATTTGTCTAAGCAGACAATGACAATCCTTTCCTCACAAGACAGAGAAACCAGTAGGAGAACACTTCACTCTCCCAGGACATTCTATATAAGATCCCAAAGTAGCTGTCATATTACAAAAGAATTTCAGAAATAGACTGGAAAGAGAAGTTGCTGGATTGCAACTTATTACCAAACTTAAAACAATGGAGAGACCTGGTCTGAATGCAGACATTGGATTCTTATCTCATTATACATGATAAAGCTATTTTTGGCCATCTCATCCCTTGCTTTTTCCTGTAAAACCAGTTGCAGTCGTTAACAGTCAACAGGTCTACCACACCTATCAGCCAATCACCCATTCCCACCACCCTTCTGAGTAATACCCCTCCCCACCCTCTCACTATATATAAAGGTCTGGTGACTTCTGTTACAGTGTATCTGAAGAAGCATGCATGCACACGTAAGCTCATACCAAGAACAAACTTAGTTGGTCTCTAAGGTGCTAGTGGTCAATTTTTTATTTTTATATATTTCTACTGCGTCAGAACAACATAGTTACCTACCTGAATCCTTTCCTCTGTCATTCTCTTTCTCTCTCTTTCAATCTCTCTCTCTCTCTCTCTGGACCTTTTGTGTTTTCATTGGTCTGTTCCAGGGATTGGAGAAAGAATTAAGATTCAGTTGCCATGGCTGGATCATGGCTGGATGTGCTTCTAAGGTGGGGTGACTAGCTTTCCTTTTTAAGAACTGGGGCTCATGCTAATTTTTTGGGACAGTTTCAGCCAGTGAATTGGCACTGGGGAAAGGGCCAACCCTCTCACACAGTCCCACTGACTCGATCTAATTTGGGTGTCTTGCATAGCTGCTTTGAAGTTTTTAAAGTCACATTTCTCCTGTCATGTAGTGTAGCCCTTATGAGATCATGAGCTGCTGTGATTTTCTGACACTAAACAATCAGATCTTATCTGTTAATGTGCTGATGGGTTACGGACTGTGGACCAATAACATGACTTTAGCCATCAGGTTAGTTTCTCCTGGCTATCTTTTCACATTGTTTCTTTAGAGTATGACTCCGGCTTGCTGAAAGTCTTAAGGTAGATGGAAGGTAGATGATTGGACAAAAGAAAATAATTTTAAAGGAAAATGTCATAAACAAAGTCAGAAATAAACCCTACACCCTTAACATCTGCAAAATAAAGTCCAGAAAATCAGTTCTGGGGTGTTGAATGGCTTGGTGAATCTGGGCTGATTTCATTCAGAGGCTGAATCATTTCACGCCTGCTATAATAAATTTGCTACTTATTTTTGGAGAAAATATAGCCTCTTTGGTTCAGTTTAGAGGATGATGGCTTGAATATGGTTCTTTTTTATCTGAATAAGGTTTAATTACAGATGTGAAAGAGATAATTGTGCAGGGCCAACTTTACCATGAAGCAAAATGAGGCAGCTGCCTCAGGTGTTGAGGGGTGGAGGGTGGCAGTCTCCCCACCCCCCAGCCATTCCTCCTGAGCCCCCTGGCTGTTTCCATGCTTGTGAGCTGGCACCCCAGCATCAGCAATGCTTGCTTGCCGTTTGCCTGGGCTGTCTGTTTGCTTTATTGCAGTGTGTGCCCCTGACCAAGCAAGCCAACAGGGAGTCAACCAGCCCAGAAGCTCCAAAAGTCATCAAACGTCTGCACACCTTGCTCTGCTCATGTGATACATGGGGGCACCACCACAGCTGCATTGCAGCATTTGTTTGAGTAGTAAGCAAGCACCAAGTAGTGTGGTGAGTGAGAGGCAACAATGTGTTAGGCCTGCCCTGTGGTCCACAAAGCTAGCCTGCTGCCCTCAGGTACAGTGGAGGGTGGAGGATGCTGCTCCCTTGTCACGTTGAAGAGTCAACTTTCATGAAATGAGGATTGGTCTCTGTGCAAGGAATTGTGGGTGGCTGCCATATTGTCTTTCACCTTAGGCAGCAGAATGTCTTGGGCTGGCTCTGTAACTCAGTGTTTCCCAAACGTTTTTGGGCAACGGCACACCTGCTTACCAGAAAAAAATCTCGCGGCACACCACCATTAAAGCCCCGCCCCCGTGACGTCAGCGCGCAGCGTCACGCCGGGAGGGACGCACAAAAATGAAAGTTTTTTCCCTCCCCCTTGCCGGGGTGGGAGGAGGCAGCAGAGCGAGGGCAGCTGAGGCGGCGGCGGCAGCTGAGGCGGCGGCGGCTGCGATAGCGGGCGGAGGAGGAGCCGTCGCCGGGAGTTGCTGCTGCTGCTGTTGCTGCTGCTGCCCGGACATGCCGGCCTCCTCCTCCTCCGCTGTCTCGCGCTCCTCCCTTTTGCGCGCGCTGCCCCGCCGCTCGGCACGACCACCGCGGAGCCGCCCCGGCTCGACGCGGATCCTCCCTGCCGCCTCTCGCCGCCGCCTCTCGCCCGCCTCCCTCCCACGGCACACCAGCCGGTGTCTCACGGCACACTAGTGTGCCGCGGAACACCGGTTGGGAAACACTGCTGTAACTGGTCTATGCAGATATTGACTCACACAAAACATAACAGTCTTCGGCCAAGAAACCACTATTTGTCAGTAGGAAAACGAGTCATGTGCCTATTCTATTCTGGTTTCATATTTTGGATTATAAGTGACACTTCAACCACAGTTTCCTGGTTCAGATGTTATGAGGATTATTGTTTCAATTAGCTAAGATATAAACACAGCTTCTTCAGCTGACAAACTATGGCTCATCAGTCTTTGATTGTCACATCCAAACTGACTCAATGCCTTCTAGGCAAGAGGATATAAAGTCAACTCATTTAGGTGAAAATAGCAATGCATAGGGATGGAGGATAATTATATTAAATCCATATTCTTTAGCAAAAACAACATAATTTGTACCTCCCAGACTAGTATATTGATCAAAACATAATTTAACTTTGGATTTCAAACTTTTCCAAATTTTGCTGTATAGTTCTCAGCTCAAAAACTGAAATGCATGAAAGAAATGCTTATTTTAGGATAAAATGTGTTTGGAAATGTGCACATTGAATTAAATGGTATTCAAGATCCTATTTTGTGATAAAATGTGTATTTAAATACACATTTACATAAGATGAATGGAGAAATGGCATAGAATGGGCTTATGAATGACACAGTCCAGAAACAGACTGATCTGTCCAACCCTGTTAGTGGCAGTGGTCTACCATAATCTTTTGCACATTGCACACTACTTCTAAGAAAATTCCTAACACCATTTCCATGCAACACAATTGCCTTGCAGTCAGGGCCAGTTCAAGACATTTTGGCACCTGAGGCGAACCACAAATTGGTGCCCCCCTCCCCACCTGGGAAAAAGGGGTGAGTGAATATCTACATCAGGAAAAGAGGGGGAAGTTCTACATCAGGAGCTGCTCCCCCTGTGGATGCTGCTGCCTGAAGCGGTTGCTTCACCTTGCCTCATGGGTGGGCTGGGCCTGCTTAAGTGGAGAATGGCATGCACCTCTGGCCGTTGCTTGCTGAGATTGTGAAGTAGCACACATCCAGCAAGTATGGAAAGCCAGATTGGGCCAACATAAATTGGCCAAAGCGTGTCATGATGATGCCGAAGTCCCTCAAGCTCTTCCCATGAAGTCATGGCGAATGATGGGATGGTGATGGAGGAAACAATAGGTGGGTGGGGGTTAGAAACCACATGTAAGTAGCAGCAGTTGGTGATAATAACACGTCAGTATAATCTGCAGCATGGTTAATAGGCCTCCCCCTTTATAAGCAGTGGCTTGTAATTAGTATATGCAAGAGTGAGACTTTATCAACAATCCAGCAATGAATCAGTGAGCAATGTTGTGCACATAATGCAACTGCAATTCCAGGATTCCTTGTACTTAGCGGCAAGCTCAACTTATCACAGGCTGTTTTTAAGTGCCTGACAACATACTGTAAATTTTTAGAAAGACTGTGCCAATGAATCCTGAATTTGTATTCATTTTCTTTAATTTGTTTATATAGAAAGCATTTCATAATCCGCTTAATACTGCTCATATAGCTCATCAAAGCAGGAGAGGTGCTATGATGTATGTATATTAGCTTCAGAAGCACATCTGTGAGCTCACATTGGATGAAAGGTTATAAACACAATGAATGTTGCTAGGTAACTGTGCCTTTTAGTCAATATAGTTGTGAAAATGAGGGGCTTTTTTTGCACAAAGATGGCCTATTTGGATAGTACAATGAACAGTTACTTTATTTTCATCTTCAGATATATAATTTTAAAGCAGCGCAGCTTCTTTAAAAAAATCTTTGCAGAAAAGTGGCATCCTTTATTCTTTTTAATGTATTTTGTGTTTCAGATGTTCACATTTCGAATAAGAAAACACTATTGCCTATTTTTTTACAATTGAAAAACACACACAATCCATTGTGGCCTTACGTTTTGTGGGCAAAGAATCATTAGCTCTAATACTAAGACTGAGGAGTCTTTCATAACCATCTGATCTCAAGCACAGCAAAATGACTCCAAGCAGCTAAAATGGCAGCCCTTTATGTTTTGTCTAAAGCTGGGCAGATCCAACAATTGGTTGGGCACAAGAAGGAGCACAGGCCACTGTTACTAGGTTTGGATCTTTAGTGCTTATGTGACTTAAGGCTGCATTAATTCCCCCCACTCTCTCTCCCTTTAAATATCTTGGCAATACCCACTTTTCCCATGAAACCACAGCCTTAACCTATCAATTGCCATCACAATTTACAGGTTGGTACCTAGTATCTCCAGGTAAGTCTGGGAGATTACCCTGTCTGCAGCCCTAGTAAGATACTGCCAATTCAGTGTAGAAAACACTGAACTAGGTGGACCAATGGTCTAACTTCCTTTGATCCCAAAGTCTCTGTACAATGAATTGCATTTCATCACATTTATCCTTTGTTAGTCTTCAAAATGCATTCCTCCTCCACATTTCAAAATGTAAATTGTAAGGCTCTTAGGGCAGAGCCTTGGTTATACTCTATATCTGAAACATTATTTTAAATATTTATAGCCCACCCTCCAGCCAATCGGCCCTGAGTGGAGAAGTGCAAATGTCAAAGGATGCACTTTTTTTGCGTATTGTTTCAGAACTTGTGAATTAGGTAGGTTCTCCTTAAAATGCAAACTGAACCAAATTCTCCTTCATCCATACTGTCATGCAACTGTCTAGACCTAACATGTGTGTATGTTCATGCATGTGTAGAAGAGAAAAAGAGAGAAATGAGGTAGATGTATGACCATTCCATATAACAAATATTAAACCATTCAGATATCACCCAAATTTAGGAATATTACATTTGCCCCCATCTAAGAAAAGTTCAATATGAGAGGTAGGGAAAATCAGAAAGCTTATTTACACTAGGATGATGAAATAATGCATGCCTCTGAACTTGTTTATAAAACACATTTATTGAATTATCCTATATAAAAGAGGCTTGACATTTTTTATCCTAATTCCCCACCCCCAGTATTGAGTCTGATCCTGAGAGGTCCTTTGACCTCTCTTAAGCACCTTTTGACTTATGGAGGAGTGATTTCAGAGGGATGATCTGCATGGGCTACCAATTTTAACACATGCCTCACCTTTCTTGGGTCAGGAAATTGATAATTTGTCACCTTCCATTCTCTAACTCCAAACCTCTTCTTAGCTCATTGTCCTTTTGGCTGAGCTTGGCACAAAAATACCACTTTTCACTTTGGGGCAAGGTGCTATCATGCAGTGTTAAGTCAACAGCTTTAGTGACTGACAATTTCAACATTGCCTCCTAATCCTATCTTTCAGTAAGGAGATTGGCTTCTGCAGGCTATCATTGTGTTTGAGACTTAGGAGCCCCAAAGGGAAAATGCTGACAAATCCCTCCACATATTTTCTGAAGGCTTGACATATAAAGATGTCAAAAAACGGTGCTTGCATTTTACCTTGAGCCTGTTCAGAGTTAGTTTTTAGAAGCAGTCATAAGTCTTCATAAATACTATTATTACTGATTTCTGGGTTGAGCTGTGAACTTTGATTCAGTTCCTCACCTCAGGTGTGTTTGTTTGTGTGTGTGTGTGTACACACACACATAAGAGAGAGAGAGAGAGAGAGAGAGAGAGAGAGAGAGAGAGAGAGAGAGAGAGAGAGAGAATATGTAATGCTTAACCAATTCATGTTAGATATATCCATTGCATATTTTGATCAATGGCAGAGCAATCCTAACTCCTGTCAACGGCCAACTGAAAGGGGCAGGATAGTGGTTGAAGTCCTGCTTGCCTGGCAGGGAAGAAATCTGCTGGGTAGACAGTTTGCCTGCCCCAGAGGCTCCCAATTTGCCCACAAAGCTCCAGAGGTGTTTGGGATGTGACTAGATGTTAGGATATGATATATTTATTAGATATTGTCCTTCCTTCCTCACTTTTGTGAGTTCAGCAGAGTGCCATCCCTTTGCAGCTGAAAAGGAAAACTTAGATTAACTAGTTTGGGCCTTTAAGTAATACAGAATGCTTTAAGGCAGATTGGATTTTGCTGGTATTTCCCCCTTTTCTCCCACTTAAAATAAAAATCACACACAAAATATTCTTGTAAAATGAAAACAACAACAACATTTACTCACAATACTTGTTGAAGAGTAACCAATACAGCAGCTTTGTTTAGGCAGGCTTAAAATAGTAATTCACTTACAAAGACATACTTAAGTCCAGCTTAAAAATGTCTGAGCTTGGAGCTCACATTGCTGACTAACAGTAGAAAGAGGAAGATGAAGAAAGAGGATGTGCCCAGGCAGATAGGAGACTATATAGCTATGCACTCCCCCTGTCAGGGCACAGTGGGAGTGTCTCTCACAGTCCTCTCTAGGAAGTTTACAGGAAAACTTTGTGAGCTTCAGCTCCTATCATGTGCCTATCTAGTAAAACATGAATTGTTTGTTTGACTGCATTTTCAATATCCCACAAGGTGCAGATGTACAGCCAGCAGTAGGGCCTAACCCAAGGTGTTAACAGGGAATAGTGTGTGTTGTGAGCATGTTGGGATATGCTGGTGATGCCCGTGGAGGTACTGGATCCATTGTTCCCATGCTTGGATTCAGAGGTTGGATTCAGAGCAGAAGCCACTTACGATAGTGCTTTCTTACCCCACTGGCCTGCACGCCTCAGAGGATAAAGGGATCCTCACAAAAAATCTAGGATGTGGTAGGAGGGCTGTAGTAGGAAGAGGTAATGAGAGAAAATTAGGGGGAGGCAGCTTGTAGGTGTAGCAGCTCCGCTTGTCCAAGCTGCCTCCATCCAATTTCCTCTGCTTTGTCCCATCCCACTGCAGCCTCTGTCTTTTCTAGTAGGATGGACACCTGCACATCATCGAAAAGAAAAGGCAGATTAGTCAAAAAAAGAGTAGACAAGGACAAGAGAACCTGTGATGTAAGCCGATTTCATTCCTTTCCAGCAAAAAAAAGCACTGCTGAATTTGATACCTATTTCTTTGGCAAGAGGAAAAGGTGCTGAAGAAGAAGAAGAAGAAGAAGAAGAAGAAGAAGAAGAAGAAGAAGAAGAAGAAGAAGAAGAAGAAGAAGACTGCAATGAAGCAATGATGCAATGAAGAATTCCTCCTGATTCTTCTTTCTTTAGAGTGCCTTCTCCATTCTTATTTCTTTCAGCCATGGTTTAACGTTTCTCATGACTGGTGTCATTTATGGTGTCAGGACCAGGAGTGTCTATTGCCACAATGGCGTGGTGGCCCAGTATCAGTGGGCCAGATGTTGCCCTACCCCTGCATTAAACAATGGCACAAACAAGCCCATGTTTGAACAATGCAGAGATATCCCCTACCCTGATGTCTCCAGCCTGCATACAGCACCCATCCTGCACGAATGGATGAATACACTTAGAAGCCGCTTTCCCATTGAGGAAACACATGAAGGCTTCTGACCAGATTCAGCTGAATGTGCTTAGGAACTCCCTTCAAACTTACCCAGTCAATGGGTAAGGGTCTCCTAGATGGATGGGGACAGTAGACATGAGGCTTGCACACCTGACCCCACTGCCCTCTTCATGTGTGCACTTTGAAGTGGACAATAGTAGTTGTATTTTATAGCTGAATACAGAAAAGGGGCTAAATGAACCATCCATATGTAGCTATGCATATAATTTGCATGCCAGGTATTTTGTTGCCATTGAATTGTTTCACTTCTTAAAATAATGTCAGGTATAAAGTGAGTCCTCTGATGTCTTTCTTCATGCTTTGAGAAGCATCTTTAATTCAGTGTAAACCCATATATGTGGGGTGATCAGAATCTGGTCCATTCTGAGCAGAGCTCAATAAATCTTCCCTGAATTGCTCTCTTCAGAGGAATCTGGGTAGCCAGATGTTGATTGTGTACACATTGTTTTGTGTTGCTTGCATAAACATTATAATCACATATAGACAACAGCAGAGCTACAATATTTAGAAAACATTTTTCACACCTCCTTATTAAGCAAGACTATGAAAATTATGACTCATCACTGCACCATTGTTTTTGCCTGTTTTCTTGTGCTGGTTGAATAGTCATAGACAGCTGGTATTAATACAATAGGTAGCGCTTGGGGAATTAATGGGTGATGTAGAACACACCACAAAGGTATCTGTCAACTGGAACAAAAAGCACCATGATCGAAGAGGTATGTATTTGAAAATTGTGCTCGAATGAGAGTTTTTCAAGCAAAAAGACATACCTTGACTGTGATGCAAAATTAGTTTTTAACAATTGCATGAAGTATGCCAAAAAAGTGCTTTTATTTTATTTGTGATCATGAGAGCATTTAAGCGACTGAGAGTAGGCATATACGTGCTCCTTTTCTCTTTTCTCCTATCAAAACAACACTAGAGCGCTTATGCTCCAGGGAGATTTGTATAGAATCTGACGCTTGTATCAGCACCGAAAAAAAACAACAAAATTACAGTCTGAGGTGATGCAAATGATATCCTTGGTGCATCTTCCCCAATGCTCCTGTGAGGCTCTTGACAGCTGATGGTTGGATTAAACAAAAAGACCAGTAACTTATGACTATTAGCTCAAAGCAATCATCTCTCATTATTTCAATTACATGGGTAAATGCATGCAATCATGTATCAAATCACTTTTCCCTTTTGAAGAGGTTCTTTTCAGAGTAGGATTTCTGCCAGAAAAAAATGTGCAAATATTTACACTGGTTTCTCATCCAACTGCACCTTTGTTTGGCAAAACTACCCAATGGCTACAATTCTGAGTGATATTTTGGAGTGGGGGGGGGGTAGGGAGCGGCAGGGAGGGGGGAGAAGAAAAACAAAAAGGGGGAAATTGGAAACAAGTGTGCAGATATTTTCTCTCTCTCTCCCTCTCCCTCTTTCTCTCTCTCTTTTGGTACCTCATTAGCAGTCTGAGAGGGAGACACCTTCCATTACCTATTGCTATCTGACCTGTCAGGATGAAGGTGGCTCCTTCCCCTGAAATCACACTACCTGTGAATAGAACTCTGCTGGCCAATTCAAGGCTCTTTAGGCAACTGTGATTGATGACTCAGTGACTAGGAGAAAATTGCCTACAATGAATTATTCATCAAGCTATCTCTTTGCTGTTAAAGTAGCTGACAGGAAAGTTCTGACACTGCCTAAGCACAATTCACTTACAAATCAGTTACAAGGAAATATTAAAAATAGCTCCACTATAGCATACCGGCACAGTATCAAGTTGGGGCTTTTTTGCTGCCTGCATCACTGAGAATATGATCGGTCCTTCCCGTGGAACTAATGGCAGAAAAGGCAGCGATGAGCGAAGACGAAGCAATGTCAGCCATAAAAGCTTGGAAACAATATGTTGTTTTTGATGACTTTTCACTCCGTCAAAAGGCAAACAGCTCACCGAGCATGCAGCAATATTGAAACATTTGCCCGTTCAGATCAATGCTAATTATTATTTGGGTATGCCTTGTGATTTAATGCACACAAAAATCATATATTTTTCTTTTAAAGGCAGCTCGAAGGTGAAATCTCTGTTTAATAGCAGATGATAGGGAAACAGCATTTTTAAAAAATAATAATTTTTATTAGTTTTTAATTACAGTCCAATAATAGCCTCATTATAACAATACCAATTTATAATACAATTATTAAGACTGATCGTTCAAATACCGAATTATATAATTTAGATAAAGTGGGCCTCCGCATGCTAGATTTGATGGTTTGATGATTTTCTTTATTTTTGCATTCCAAAATCTTATTAATTTCAGTTACAGTCTGGTCATAATAATAATCCATTATACAACAACTGCAATATTAATAACTTCTATTTGTGTTAACACATTAAATGATTTATAAAACTACAAATGAGGAACTCAAACTATATTCTTGTTCTTCCTTAGCATTTCTTAGACCAACAAATGCCTTTTGGCCTGATCTCAGAAGCATTGTGACTTTATGGTGAGATTTATGCTAGGTGTAGCTTGAGGACCTCAGGGTTGGTGATAGAGGTTTATAGGTGAAAATGAATAATCAGTGTGGCCACTTTCTCGAAAGAGGTGAAACTGTTGTATATAATCTGTCTCCTACTGGAATCAACAGCCAAATTCACATTGATTTTAGCACAGCTGGTTTGGACCAATTGTTACCACGATTGGGAATAATTGCATTCTCTGCTCCAGTCAAGTTTCAGAAACATCAGACAAATTCTTCTTTGAGTCAAGATCCCCATCTTTTGACAGCTGGCTTGGGTTACAGAAGTGTGGACTCGCTGGAGACCAGACTCTTAGAGAAGAGCTTTTAGTAGTTCAATGGTGCATATTTAGCTTAATCCAGTGGCGTAGCGTGGGGGGTGCAGGGGGGGCCGGCCGCACCGGGCGCAACATCTGGGGGTTAGGGTTAGGGGGTGCAAATCCACGGGTTAGGGGCGCAAATCCATGGGTTAGGGGGCGTAAATTACTTGCCTTGCCCCGGGTGCTGACAGCCCATGCTACGCCACTGGCTTAATCACTGGGTAATGTCTTCTAGCTATACAAGTTCAGCAATCAAATATTCCGGATTCCCTCCCCCCCCCCGAAAAAGTCAGGCAGCATTATGTTCTGTCTAAGATATCTATCATTGGCTTTAGGAGTTGGCCTGAATGATTTATTGGTGTCTCCTAGCTAATTATACGATCATGCTTGCCTGGAAATACATTCCACTAGAATATGAAGAAATTCAGCATATCAAAAATGAGTTTTGGATTGACCAAGTACAGAGGTATGTGGCTGGAGGGCTGTAAAACAAAACCATAAAAAAGATTTTTGGCAAACTCATGTTGAACTCGCAAAATGTGTGTGTTGGGATGATGAGTAGATGATGGGTTGATGTCCAATAGACACGGCACAAACGTCAGTGATCCACCCATCCATTTGATTTCCCCTTTGACCGACCCTCAGGCTGTCAACAACAAATAGGAAAGCCGTAGAATGGCTTTACAACTATCTATTTCATTTTCAGCACTAAGATATTTAGCGGCTCAAGTGTGCTTTTTTCACAATTTTTCTTTCCACAGAAAATTGGCTGAAAAGCCTGAGCTCTCCAGAATCAATAGTATTGCAAAGCCACAAATAAGCCAGCAGAAGAGACTTGAAAATCAATGAGCCCAGTGGATGGTGTCTGCTCAAGAACTCTGCTTTTATTTCAAGCCCGGCTGTTGTAACTCCCATGCCTCTAAAACAGATGCTGTTTCAACATCAACATCATGCTAACAATATCCAAAAGTAACACTGAAGTGATGCCCTTACCAGGACCAGCTGAAAAGCTACAAAAAAGATAAAGCTTTTGAGTTTCTCAAAGCTCTTTATTGGGTTAGATGTTAAGCAAATACAAAAATAGAAAAAGAAGGGGGGGAGAGAAAAGAGATGCTGTTTGGCAGATTACAAAGCTGACATTATCAGATTGCAATAGTCTTAACTGGGGCTTTTTTTCAGGTGGAACTCAGTTCCAGCACCTCTGAGGTGGGTGTCATTGCCATATAACAAGGGAGGTGTTCGTGGTGAGTTTCGGCACTACTTTTTCTAGAAAAAATAGCACTGGTTTTACCATAGAACACAGAGATGTTATCCAGATGTAATCACATTAGGTCAAGAGTCATTTTGGACTCACAGCTGTCCATGGAGGTGCAGGTCAATTCTGTGTCCAGGGCAGCTGTCTACCAGCTCCATCTGGTACACAGGCTGAGACCCAACTGCCTGCAGACTGTCTCGCCAGTGTGGTGCATGCTCTAGTTATCTCCTGCTTGGACTACTGCATCGCGCTCTCCTTGAGCTTCTTTGTAGGAAGGCTGGGGTAGAAATGTAATTTATTGAGCATAGCCTCTGGGGCAGATAAATATGTTCTACTTCCTTTGAAAGTACACATAGCCCAAGTGGTTTGTTTCTGTTTCTCGCACTGATAAAACCATGCGAGTCCTGATCAACCTGGGACAAGTTGTGCTACACCATATCAACTTTAAAAAGTGCAATGTAGTTCACTGCTTCTCCAGTTTTTCTGTTTGGAGACAATATGCCATTCATAGGGGATTTTGTTAAACAGTAATCTTAAATGGAACATAAATTACTAGGCAAAGTCATGAAGTGTTACTTTTAGAATTATTTTATTAAAATATTGTAGCTGTCTGTTGCTTTTTGGGTGATGTATAACACAATAAGCGTGCTACCCAAGTGCACTTAAGTCCCAACTGAAAATTTATTGAAGTTCTCTGCTTAAATTCTAGTGATTTCAGGGCATTTAGAAACTTAAACCTAATATTATGCTCAATAGCATGCAAAATATCTACCATACTCAACTCTCCATTTCTATCACCTGGGAATGGAAGCTCTCCTTAGATGGTAGGAACAGAACCCAGATCTTCAATGCATACTACTTATGGTTTGAGAACTGTAAGCTTGGTAGAACAGGCAGTTGCATCACACAAAGAACTTTGCTATGTTCATGTGTATTCCGTGTTCTTCAAGAAGCAACTTCCTGCAATGGAAAGTATGGCAGCCAACAGACTTAGCCAAAAAGCATGAATCTTTGCTAGGAATGAATCACACTGCCATTTCTTTGCACTGGGACATCTTTGTCAGTTTTGTTCTAATCAGCTTTTAAAAGTCTTACATAATAAGAGGCCAGTTTCTCCCCCCAATCATATGATGGCTCAGTCAAGAATGCCAAACAATTTTTCCCATTTGATGAAACCCCTGCACAGAAAGGATGAACAGAGAAGTACTTACAGTGGTTCTTTCAGAATGATAGATCTTCCCTCAAACATCTTCAGGGAGATCTTCAAGACTGGTTGGTTTGAGCTGCACTGACTAGAGAGGAAGAGATCCCACCAATACTTTTTCACATTGGAATAATACATGGAGGGTCCATAGTTCTGCTTGCAGAAGGTCCCAGAATCAATCCAAAGGAACCCAGGTAGCAGGACTGGGTAAGACATCTGGGAAACTAGGGAGCAAGCCCACCTGAGATACATTGGTGCCTGAGGCAAGTCACAAAATGGCACACACTGTACCAGGAATGGGGGTTGGGGGTTGGGAGAGAGATAAATATCTACACCAGGATCCACTGTCTCTGTGGATCCTGCCACCCAAAGCAATCACCTCACCTTGCCTCATGGGTGAGCTGGCCAGATTAGACATTGCTGAGACAGATGGGCTTAATATGCCAGCTTTTCAGGGCCAGATGTTTTGTTGCCTGGACAGAATGATACCTCTAACTCTCTCCAACTCCATATCAGATGCAATCAGACTGGCAACCGAGTCTTGTTTCAATGCTGGTGATAGGATAGCCCCCTCCACTGCCGGCTGGCATAGAGGTTCAGGATAAGTTACGTATCACAGGCACCTCCATACTACTAAGCACCCACTCATTTCCTGCTCAAACAAATCACGAGCACATGTGATGCCTGCTACAGGGCACGACCTGGGCCTGATACCTCTCTGACTGCTCTCTCAGTCAATGGCTTTTCCCAGCACAGGTGCTGTCTTTGATGTCCTGGGGAAAGATAGCTCAGTGATATTGCCAAGAAGTCCAGGCCAGTAACAACAAGCAAGCATCCCCATTGTCAGGACACTGGCTTAAGAAGAAGGGAATGTTTGAGTAGTTTGTGGTGAAGGCTCTGGAAGCACAGGCCATTGAGGCAGCCACCTCACACTGTCCAGTGGTGGGGCTATTAATATTAATATTTTAATAACATGTTGGTTTGTAAACTAAGGGAGCAATCCAACCCCCTGATCTGCAGCCCAGTCCATCAGTGTGGAGCTCACCATTCCATGCACCAAAAATGCAACCAAGCATCTAGGTGCCAGTCTTCCCACCCTAAGAGCTGCCCTTCTTCTTGAGATGGGCATTTCCCTTATCAGAATAGAATGGCAGCTGACCCTTGCAGAGAACCACTGCTGTCCTAATGTTCAAGCTGGATGCTTCCTTGGTTATCCTTGGAGCCAGCTTCACTGAATAAGCAGTTTCCAGAACCCATCTAAGTATATGTGTCCCGCCCCACAAGGCACACTCTTCCATTGTCTCTTGAGAAAAACAGATGCCAACAAGATGTTCCCTGGGATATAGGCTTCCATCACAAGTCTCCTTACTGGCGGCAGGAACAGGCATAAATGTGATGGGCATGCAACTGAACATCTAAGCGCAGGTGCTTCCTTGCAGTGCATTGCTTTCAATCTCACACACACTTGGTCATATGCTCCGTTGTATTTCTCCATGCATGTTGAGTAGACCCACCCCTTGCATCACTCTGGGGAGCATTTGGATGTACATCCAATTTATTTGTGCTCCTGACCTGACCAAGGAGAGCTGCACATGGAAGCAGCTTCTTGTGTGGCTCACCTTAACCACATCATGGTTAGGAAGCATGGATGTGGGGCAAAAAAGGTAGGTAGTGAAACAAAAAAAATTTATGTTGTGCTGACTCCTTTCTCCCCTCTCTGAATATTTCCCCTCCAATAGGTCTTCATAGGTCGAAGAGCAATGCCATATTTTTTAAACACACACACACACACACGTTATTTTCCATTTTAAATATTTTTTTCAGCTTATTCCTCCTTTCTTTTTATACCTTGTATCATCATCATCATCAACAACAACAACAACAACAACACAGCAAGAACAAGATGGAAGCAAGATGCACAAACCACATTTTCGTATTGCAGGTCTAGACTTGTAAATAAATAATTTCTTTGTACTCAAATGCTTCTTTCCATCTCTCTCTCTCTCCCCCCCCCCCTTTTTAATTGTCAGCAATTGTGATTTGCTGGCTCGGTTATAATGAAATATGGTGTCCTCTCTCCGCCCCCCTCCCAGCAGCCTTCTCCTTTCTGCCATGCCATGGAATGTTGCATGTATTTCATAATCTTCCTATTTTGAACCCAAATAATTAACTCATTTTCTGTTCTGATATCTCAAACCATCTGCTGCTAAATGTAACAAGAGCACTTGTGGTTAGGCTGAGGAGAGAATGCAAATAAAAAGGACAACTTGCTTTGAAAACAATGAAAAAAGATGAGGAGTTTTTTTGTTTTTTTTGTTTTAAGGAAGGATTCAGATACTGCAACAAAATAGTATATATTTAATAGCCACATTGCCCTTTTGAACAGTGTAAAACATCACTAATCAAAGTATTTTCTTTATTGTTAATTCCTGTGAATCTCTTCCCCCCAGCAGTAATTTTTCATTACACTTGTACAATGCTCCAACCTTGCTAGCTAACTCTTTATCTTGGTTTTATATATCACCATTAAAATAGTCCATAACGTTGGTGAATACATTATACATGTGAGTATTTGTTTATAAAATCTCAGAAAGGGTTTTTATTTTTTCTGAGGAGATTCTTGTGGCTGCAAGGCTTTCACAATAAGCAAAGATTCTTTCTTTGATCTTGCATTTTAACATCTGATTAATTAGTAGCTGGGGAGGACTTGTGCTATTTTGAGACACCATTGTCCTATAAGTAACCCCACATTGGTACAAATGCGCTAAAATAGCAGCGCAATTAGCACTGTACTTATTGTAACACATTTGTGCAAAATGTTCGTAAAATCTGGAAGTTGATTGTAGCTGTGAAAAACCTTCCTACTATTCAGTACCTCCCAAAGTAAGCGATTCACAGGACAATTAACCTTCACTTACAAAACTGCAGATCTGAAAATAAATATGCTGGAGAAAGCAGAAGACTGACAACATGGTTAATGCAAATTAATGGAATGATAAACCTTAAAACACACACACACATACTGGGGCAGGACCTCCTTTATGCTTAGCATTGATTTATGTTACTCTTTGTAGCCTGATTATTCATGTTTAACCTTTATTTTTGCTGGGGAAGAGTTTGTCCTTAAAGATGTATTTTGCTAAGTCTCTTTTCATGTCAGCCCCCTTCTGAAACTGCAAAGCAAATACAATTTTGAAAATCCCTGATTGACAGCTCGAGAACACTAATGGAATCCATTTCACAATTATATTTGCTCTATGCTATCCCCCCTTTATTATTATTATTTTTCAAAGAAAGACAGAAGGAAAGATAGAGCAGAACTGGCATCTCCCAGTGTCTATGTGCTATAGACAGATTTTTAACAAGAGCAAATTCAAGTACAGCTTTCAAACCAGTCAAACCCAAGAGACAAGGAGGAGGGCAACCCTTCCTTGGCCGTTCTTCTCCTTGCATTAGCTTTTGCTACTCAGGCTCCGTTGACCTGTCAGAGACATCAGAGTGATTGACTGCCCTGGCAGATGTGCCGCTGTAACAGGTAACTTGATCATCCAGCCCCATCTGTCTCTCAGTCCTCTTCAATTCACACTTTGGGGGGAAATAGAGTTTGGAGGAGGAAATTCTTTGTTATGATTTTTTAAAAAATAAAAAGGATGTAGGCTATTTGTATCTCTCTCACACACAAAAGCTTAAATTGGCAAAATCTAGGTGGATGTACAGGAGTTGAGTTTCAAATTTCCAACTGGGAGGCAAATGTGGCATTTTGGTAGCAGTATTTAAAAGGGTTTAACAAGACTCTGGAAATTGCAAACAAAACTGGATGGCAAGAGCACAGGCTAAAATTAAGGCAGTTTTTAAGAACCACCCGTGGTAAGAATAGAAGGATGTTTGAAAGATAACAGTTTCAATGTGAGCGAGACAGATGGGCTGTTTAACTGTGCTCACTGAGAGGAGGGGAACTGATTCAGTCAGAGGATTTTCACGTCTTCTCTTCAGTGCCCACAGCCTGGCAAATGTTGTGACATCATTAAGCCGAACTGCTGATTTTCGATGGGTCTTGAACAAGAACGGGCAGGGGTAACTCAAGCTTCATGCTGAAATGCAGTTAACTAATTTACTAGTGTCACTATTTCCGATAATTACTTTTCGCCAAAATATTTTGCTGTGCTTGTGTGCAGAGGATTTCATTCTACAAGTCAACACCCCAAGTGTTGTAGCCTCACAGGATCCATCAACAGCTTCTATTAAGAGAGAATATAATCTTGGTGAGAGCGGTGGCTAACACTTCCTTTCTGTTTCTTAGTAAAGTCTACTGTGTCGACTCCCTAGCAAAGAATGTGCATTGGCAGGGCTGACACAGTTCACAATATAAGGAGAAATAACATACTGAAGCAAGCAAAACAAGGTAAAATGAATGACAACTGACAAAAAAGTAAGTGTTCTACTTTTTTCTCTCTCCCAACAAGAGGAATAAAAATATGGTAAGTGTGTACATAAGAATGACACTCACCGGATATGAATGGATAAATATTGGGGGAGCCGGAATAGTAGGAATGTAGTGGAGAAAAAATACCTCCCTTAAGAGTTAAACCTATTCAATAAATTTTTAAGGATAATTTTTTTCCCAAAGGCTGAAATAGCCCCAGGAGACTGAAGTCAAGTTTTAACCAGCCAACTGCATTGAGTTCAATTGGACTTACCCCATAATAACTCAGCACTGGATTGCAGAGTTTGGTTGCCACCCTAGGTACACTTACTTGAGGGAAAGCCACACTAAATGTAATGGAACAGACATCTGACTCATAGAACTGTGCTATTAATCTATTTTAATTCAGGCATATAACAGGCTTCAGAGATTTTTTTTTATTTTATTAGTGCATTGGAAATAAGCATCCCAGTTTCGTTGTAAATCTGAGCAATTTTCTTGACCCAGAATGGAAATTAAGACTGATCAAGGTGGGAGGAGATGGTTAATTAGTTAGTAGATTTATATGCCAGCTTTTGCCATCAGGAAAGTCAAAGCAGTGTACTCGGGATTCCCAGGTGATCTCCCATCCAGGTACTGACTTACTTAGCTACAGAAAGGTATCTGCATCGTGTGCCAAGAGTCTTTGAAGGACTTAAATCTGGCCAATCCTAGTGTACCTATGGCAGATGGGTCTTTGTGGTACCACTAGTTGGATGATACATAGGATTTCAGACAAGTTTTGTTTTGTGCAGTGTAGCTGGTGGATGATGACTTCTTCAACTATGATGTAACAAGAACCCAATGGAACTTGATTAGGTGAAAAAAGCCTGATCCACAACCTAAGATGAGTATCCAACATGGTTCCCTCCAGATGTTATTGGACTACAACTCCCATCCCCCTGACCATTGGCATTGCTGACCTGGCTGATGGGAGTTGGACTTCAGCAACATCTGGAGGCCACTGCACTACCAACCCCCCATATACAAACACCTAGTTTGTTAAAACCATAATTACAATTAGGAATGCTTTTATAGAAATAAGTAAGATAGAGATCCTTAGATGGCTTGGTGAAAAATAAATGTATTCAGATGATGTTGAAATATCACAAGAGCGGGTGCCAGCTGAACCTCTGGGTGTGTGTTTTCTACATTCAGGGCGCCATCACCAAGAAGGGCCTCCAGCAAGTCATAAATTTCCTATCCTCACTCTGTGGTGATATTGCCAGGAGGCTACTTCAGTCAATCTTAAAGCCAATGCAGAACAGTGTGAGTAGAGCTGGTCCTTCAGGTAACCACGTCCTGAGCTATTCAGTAACTTGAATTGAGGCCAGTGACAAATAGGCAGACAGGACAGATCTTCAAGGAACAATGTTTTAAGAGGGGATTTTTATCCCAGTCTGCATCTGTGTTAGACGTGGCATAATTTTTTATATATCTTGATGCTTTATTGTTAAATTGCTTTGGGGTGATTTATGGGAAGCAACTGATAAAGAAATGAAATGAATGAGTGAGTGAGTGAGTGAGTATATATACATGACATTATATGTTCTCATGCAGTTTGGTTCACTAAAACCCTGGCCACTGCATTTTCCACTCACTGCAGTCTCTGGACCATCTTCAAGGGCAGCCCCACACAGAGCAAATTACAATAGTCCAAACAATTTCCTGCTATTCCCTAACTGAAATCTTCATAAGAACTAAGGGAACCAAATGTTGCCTGACACTATCCTGAATGTAATACGAGGAAAACCGATGTTAAGAGTTTATGATGTACGAAGAGAACAATCACTGTATACCATCAATTTGTTCTACTCTACAGACAACATACAAAGAATGTTGCCAGAGGCTGAAATAATTATAGAAAGTAGCCCAATCCAAAGCTTTGCCAGCAAATTTATCAATAGCACGAGCCCTTCTCCTCAGTTTATGCCAGCGTGTTTGGGTGCTGCACTAACCATGCCTTCACATGTTACTGCGTCCTGTTCTGATTTCACTAATAAAGTTGATGCAGGACATCCAAAAGCCATGTGGAAGGAAGAAAGCAACGCAGATGCAAACCAGGGAAGCATGTTATTCAGTTCCATACATTCCCTCCCGTCCCTCCATCTCCTTTCAATGCTGTACTACATTTAAGCCACTTGATTATCTCTCGAAGTGCCCCCCTCCCTGCCAATCAAAGTGAAAACGCAGCCAATTTGAAAAATGACCTAAAAGAGGATCTTTGAATCTGAGCATACCATAAGTAGGAGGCAACCCAATTTCCACCTGCCATTTCAGTACTAGGAAATGGGGGTGGCGGGTGGCGAGAGAGAAGTGCAGCTCACTAGGAAAGAACATGCTCTGCATGCAGAGCATCCAAGGTTCAGTCAGTCCACGGCATCTCCAGTTAAAAGGGGCAGGTGGGCAGGAATCAAAAACAAAAACACTGCATGAGGCCTTGGTGAGTTGCTGCAGCTCAGGGAAGACAATAGTGGATGAGACAGACAAATAACCTGACCCACTGTAAGGCAACTTCCAATGTACTACATTGCACAGTCAGCAAAAAATAAATAATAAATAAATGGCATAACAGAAATAATGGGAACAGTCTTTTTTTATGTTCTTGCAAGCTGTTTCAATGGGGTTTTTCCCGCAGTCAAATGGTGTATACATTTTAGGAAATAAATAATAAAACTCTTGAATACCATTGTTCAGTATTACTAATGCCATATTTCCACAGTAAGAGCCAAACTAGATGAGACAGCATTCACACTATCAGCAATTGCATGGGATGGCTTTTTAAGAGTAACTGGGCACACACACACACACACACACACACACACACACACACGCACACACACACGATTCGGATTTTGTCATGAGGGCAGAGGGGTGTTAAATGCTACATTCCCAAACTGGATCAAGCCCGACACCTGCTATTTGCATTGGAAGAAAAGCTCTCATTTACACCAGTGGAAGTTTTCATGCCAATTCAAATAGCAGTCATGGGGAGCCTAATATGGAACAAGCTCCACCCCCACCTGCTATTTTCTTTTTTAAAGGCCATTTACACAATTGCTAACTGCATGAATGGCATCTTGTCTCGTTTGGCCTAAGCATTTTTTCCTTTCAAGATTGCATTTAATTAAAAAGATTGCTCGAGATAGTATCAAATAGACAGGAGAAGCTAAGGTGTGTGTGTGTTTTAAGATTCAAAGCTCACAAAAGACCAACACAATCCACAGATTCCGAAGTATTATTCACAGCTTGAAACTTAATTATATTGCCTCCTCAGTTTACACAAAACATCCTAAAATCCACTGCATAAATTTGTAAAATCTTCATCTGGTTTAGGGAACGTGACTAGATAAAAGGACTGATAAGAGCACAATGTAACTTAAAATATCAAGTTGGTGATCCCATTTCACAATGAGCAACAACACAGCCCCGCACCACTCTGAAATGAATTTCAATTTCTGTCTGAATTGTTCCACAGCACTGCGGTCCTAATCAGATTCTTCATTTGTTCTTAGATCTCAATCTTGAAATGAGAGCTAGTTGGTTATTACGAGCACTTTGAAAGAGCATTACTATCCTTATTCACCTTTACATCAGCCCTAATGGAGAAATGATCTGAATCCAGGTTCTGTAAGGTCGCTGAACTCCCGTGTCTTGCTCATAACATCACCAGTGTTCTCCCAGCACACAGTGAAGTCAGTAGACAACTTCATTTGTGCCAAAAGAGAAATAAGATGCATGCTTTTTCTTTCTGAAGAGTAGTTTCAAAATACAACAAAGTGCCATTAAAATGCACATACACTAAGGTTATTTAATGATTTAGCATGCTTTTGAATCAATTTTGTTTTTAGTTTTTGCCCACATTGAACATTTACAATAACATAAAAAACAACGAGATATATATATATATATATATATATATATATATATAGTCCAGTAGCACCTTAGAGACCAACTAAGTTTGTTCTTGGTATAAGCTTTTGTGTGCATGCACACTTCTTCAGATACACAAAAAAAGAACAAAAAATCTCCAAGCTCAGGAAATACTACAGATGTCAAGCTGATAGATTAACGATGAGAATATAGCATTTCTTGGGCAATAATTCTGAAAGGAGAAAAAATGCCCGATCTGATCTGATTCTATGGCTCCATTCTGCCAGTGGTAGAGTTCATAAGATTTGATGAAATTGTCACAGCACTAGCACACTAGAATAACAGACATGCTTTCCCAGGCTTGGACTTCTGCTGTTACCGTGACGTAAAAGAAACAGGCAAGGGTATCTGGATGCTGTGATCAGGAGTATGAAACATGACCACCAATTGTACTGTTCCATGGCATCCATGTGCTCCGTTGGCTCAAAGCAGAGGTGGTTTTAGGGTAGACTGATCAGTGCAGCCAAACTGGGTGCCGTGCTACAGGGGGCACCGCAACAGTGTTGTAGAGCAGAACATGAGAGGCAGCGGGGGTGCCGAATTTCAGCATCGCACAGGGTGCTGCTGAAATTTGAGAACCCCAAGCCTGCCACTGCTCAAAGACAAAGCGGAGCACCAGACTTTGTGTAGGGTTATACAGTAGTGAGGCCTAGGAGCTCAACTCTCTTACACTTTCCTGACATCATCATCATCATTTATACTCTGCCCGTCTGGCTGGGTTTGTTTCTGTTTTATAGCACAATCCTGTACAGTGCAATCCTATAATCTGGAGCATGCCCCGTTTTATTAATTGAATTCAGCTGTAGTTCTGCTATCACAAACTTTGTTTTATGATGGCATGTTTGTTTGTTTGTTTGTTTGTTTGTTTGTTTGTTTAAATAGTAAGTTCAAAATTACCCTTGGCAACTATTAGAGCGGCTTGGTATCCTCCATTATATTAAGCAGGCCTGGGCCTAGATTAGTTTAATGCATTTGGAGTTGTGCTGTCTTCAGTGAAATCCTTATTTGCTCATGATTTATTTCCTCCCCACATAAAATAAAACAACAACAACTGTATGCTGCTCAGAAAAATTTAAGAAGACTACTCGTTTGACATAAAAAGTACAACAGTCAGTAGCATTTCATTAACTAGAGAAAATGAGATTTATTTATTTGCTTTTTTAAAAAAGATGAAATTCTATATCACAAATAAAACTGAGCAGTCTATAAAGCAGAAAAATTAAGAGATAGAGTCCAGGAAAGCTTAGGTAAACATATAGGGAAGTAGTCAATGTTGCTCTTCCACTTTTGCTTGAACGGCTGAACCTTCCCTTCCTCTCCTCTCCCCTTCCTCTCCTCTCCCCTGACTCTCACTGACCACCCACAAAATCTGCTCCACAGGGTTGAGAGACCCCTCCCCAGAGCAGATTGTGGGCATTCCCAGGGGCAGGAGAGGAAGAGGAGTCCCCATTGCATGGATGCAGCTCCACTTGCACAGTATTGGATGCAACCCATACATTTCCAAGAGGTGTCAATCCTATATCTATGACATTTTGTCCCGTCAAAGGATAGTAATGCTTCCTTATTGTCATTCAAGTGTGTTTGGCATTTCCATAAATTGATTTGGGTTTCCGTAAAGTAATTACGGGTTTTAAGGTAAGGATTCGGGCCTAAATGTGTACCCACTGAACTTTTCTTCTGAGAATACTTATATCCTATTCCAATTAGGTCTGTGCTAAACTCATTGGTAACAACTCTGGTACTCCCCGCCTTCCCTTTGCATGTGACTGGTTAAGATGTGTGCCAGTCAGGATACCTATCCAATTATAATGGGAGTGCTATCTTCCTCTTACCGCACAAAAGTTTCTTCTTTTCTACATTTCACATAGAGAACAGTTATTCCATGCCCTTTGCACATGACTCACTATGGCAGTTGCTATGTTTGATGAAAACTTCTGTAATATACGACTCCCCATTATAGAAATATTTACCCCACCTCTTAGGAGCATCTGTACAGAACTTCCCTCCTAGCATATTAGCCTATGTAGAGAAGGGAAGAACTAAACTGCAACTTCAAGGTTTGAGTAGGCTGGGAAATACTGATTGGTGCAAGGCTAGCAAGACGGCTTCATAGTGCAGCCCTGAAGCCCATAGCTCCACGGAGTTCAATAGGGCTTACTCCTAGTACATGATACAGTGGTACCTCAGGTTAAGTACGTAATTCGTTCTAGAGGTCTGTTCTTAACCTGAAGCACAACTTTAGCTAATGGGGCCTCCTGCTGCCACCGCGCCACCACCATGCAATTTCTGTTCTCATCCTGAACCAAAGTTCTTAACCCAAGGTACTATTTCTGGGTTAGCAGAGTCTGTAACCTGAAGCGTATGTAACCTGAAGTGTATGTAACCTGAGGTACCACTGTACAGAACTGCTGCCAAAAATTTGAGCAATTGGTCCCTTAGACTTTACTTTCCCCTTCTCCTCTTTCTCTTTCTCATAACTCCTATGGCAAAACAAATGCTAAAAAAAACACACTTATCCATTCTCACTATTTTAAATGCTTACTTTTAAAAGTACTATGGATGGCAGGCTCCTCCTTCCCAGCCCCCAGTTCTAACTGCCGCTATAGCATCTTTAGGTGTGAGGTAGATAAATCTAGGGTGATGCACTTAGCAAGTATGAAGTTACAACTCTGAAACCAATTTCAAAACACTTTCTGCAGGGTGGGGGAATATCACTTATGCTGCAATAAAGTTGCACTTCATTTACATGGTTTTTCATGCATTTTGCATCTTCAGCCATATATGGCGATGGATGGACAAACCTGTCATGTTCAGTTCCTTATTTCCCCTCTCTTAGCTACATCTCCCCACATTTCCACATCAGTTTGTGATGCTTATTTATTTTCTTTTTTTATATAAAAAAAGAGCACCACAAAAGTTTGGCGACATTTAAGTGTGCCCCTCTCCTAATATATGCATTGTTGTGTGCAATTTCCCTTAAAAGACACAATATTATGAACCATTTCATGTAGTACACATACCCCCCCCCACTAATCTACGCATTTCAATGCACACTTTCCCCTAATATAAGCATTTGTGCATACATTTTCTTTTTAAATTGCAGCGCTGCATCACAAAATTCGCAGGAGCATGAATTTTGAAGGATAGCTGTGTTTTGGTTTACATAGTGTTTCAGGAATTGCAAGTTTAGTACTGGATTACTACATTTCTCCTTCTTCCCTGTGTATGGTCCCACTTTTTCCATGCTGAGGAGGTAACTGAGAACTATGTGCAAGGGACACATGCCAGTACCGGGACCGCATAGCCAGTCCCACAGCAATGGCAGGAGTATCCCCTAGCCTTTCCTGCAGCACACCATTGCACTGCTTAGGTGGGCAACACCCTCTGTGGACTCCTTGTGAGCTGCTGTGTTGGTTCTACAGGAACTGCAAAGTCTGGCTCAAATATCTGCTGGTTGTTCCAAAAACGTGGGAAGCAGCTGCAAAGCAAAAAAGACGCATCCAGTGTTTTCCTTCTACCTGCAAGGAAGGCAGGTGCTCCCTTTCGGGCCATCAAAGCAAGGGGCAGAGCTCAGTAGAAGAGCATTGGCTGATGGGCTAACCTTCATCTCTAGCTAGGAACCACACCTGAGACTTTGGAGAGCTGCTGTCAGTAGAACATACTGTGCTAGGATGAACGACAGTCTGATTCAGTATTTATCAGCTTCATATATTTCCCCCCAGGATCTGGACTGAGTTTCCACCATGTTGATATAAGCCCCAGCTATTGCAGCTGCTGCTAAAACTGATATGTGGGCTCAAATATTTTGTATTTGTAACCATATGTAACATGAGCACATGCTTGCATATACAGATATACCAAACAAAGCTAGTCCATGAAATATTCTGTTTGGGTTTTCCTTCCCAGACTGCTCTCGAGAACTGGCATAGCACTTGTGTCCATGCAGTAGGTTCCAGACAAACAGAATTTTGAGAACTAGAATGTACTGCTGTTTAAGTGGCTCAGAGGGCATATCCTCCTGATAGGATGAAATGCATTTGAACAGGGAGAGAACTAATTTCATGTCAGCCTGGGGTAGAGGTGGTAATGGACCCTTACTGCCCACAATTCTCTCCCCCCACCCCTTATACTTTCTCAAAGTCTCCCTTTGAATGACGCTTTCACTGTGCTCTGTTGGCATTCCTGAGCCTTGTTTGCCTGTGTTTTCTAAAATGTCTCTACAAGGTTGTGTGCATTTCAACTCTGCCCTTGTAATATTATTTCCAACTAATTATACCAATAGAAAAAGCTGAGTGCAAATATGATTTTAGCAGTTTATAATAAGAAAAGTGCTTTGTGCATATATTAAGATCAAGCTCTGTTCGCTCAGTTATTATTAGCAAGCACTCCACCTACTGGCTCAAAATATGCCAAGCAAGCCATAAAGCGGGGAAAAGATTTCAGAGATTCCCCCCACCCACCCACCCACGAATACAGAAAGATTTATTGCCAGTATGGGACCCAAGCCTTTAAATGTTTGTACACTTACATTTCCAAATCAGGGTGTTTTTATGTCTTTAGTTTCCTATTCCAGATCATTAAAATGAGTCCTTATATTTATTTTTCACAGATTACTATCCTAAATATGATGTTTTCCAACCTTTTGTATGAGTGTGGGCAAAGGGGGGGGGTTATAATCTAGATCCAGTCAAATGAATGGAAGTTTTGACAATTATTTCTGGGGGATATGGATTGCAATCAAAGCTGGCTCAATCTCTACAAAAAGAAAAGCAGAAGACATGTTATCTCTTTACTTGATAGTCACAGCTTTGTCCCTGTATTTTATCAGATGTGGCATTATAGTTTCAATGACGCAGTTTATAAAATTGGTAAGATACAATGTCAGCAAAAATAAATTAACACTGAAATCCTATACATGTCCTGAGTAAAGCCCAGTTCAGTTCAGTGTTACTTACTCCCGGGTAAGTATACATAGGATTGCAGGTTCTGATCATGAAAATAAAAATATATGTAAATTCAGATGAGTGGAAGGAGGGTTAGATGAGACCTTTTCTGTCATCTTTGTGGTCTTTTATAGCAATGTGGGACAATATAACTCTACTATAATTCACATTGCAATTTATAGCTTGCTCCATTTAATACATTTGCATCTTCTATGATGCACACATTGAAGTATGCCCAATATCCCAATCAGGTAGTGACCAGATCCAGTTCCTTTTAACAGCAGCAATGTGGCTCTTATTAGTATGCCCTTAGACCTTATCGTGGGCAAATGGTGTAATTATGCTGACTTGTAGTTCATAGCCATATGAGAGCTGGTGTGGTATGGGGACTACACCACAAATCTTTGTGGATATTCAAATCTTCCTGACTATAAAGCTAACTAGTTGGCCTTGGACAAGTCACTTATCTTCCAGCCTACCTAACTAAGCTCTTGTCAAGCTAAAATGCTGCTCTGACCTCCTGCAGTGGAGGCCTGGACAGAAATACAGTGGTACCTTGGGTTACAGACGCTTCAGGTTACAGACTCCGCTAACCCAGAAATAGTACCTCGGGTTAAGAACTTTGCTTCAGGATGAGAACAGAAATCGTGCAGCGGCAGTGGGGCGGTGGTGGGAGGCCCCATTAGCTAAGGTGGTACCTCAGGTTAAGAACAGTTTCAGGTTAAGAACGAACCTCCAGAACGAATTAAGTTCTTAACCCGAGGTACCGCTGTAACAACATATAAATTTTAAATAACTCTAGGCTCTTAGGGGAAGTGTGGTGGTTCAACAATATGTTCTGAAGGATGCAGCAACCTTCCTGAAGCTACGATGGGAACCCTATGAATGTCACCTTGAGTTCCATAGAAGGCAGGTGATATATAGATATAATATGTACATAGGATTAAAAACAAACAAACTGTTGTTGACGATGTTTCGATATTATTTAACATGGCATGAGTTTTCATAGGCAGTGGACTGACCAGGTGGTGGGATCATAGTGACTGACACAGTTGGCGCATATATGGGAAATGATGGCACATTGTGTTGAAATACTTGTTGTGTCCCCTGGGCCTTAATCCCTGAAGTCAGGGTATGCAAGCTTGTGTGCTACATCTAAGAGCATAAGCCTATCAGAAGAGCCTACTGAATCAGGACATAGGCCCATGTAGTCGCCTCCTTCTTCTTCTTCTTCTTCTTCTTCTTCTTCTTCTTCTTCTTCTTCTTCTTCTTCTTCTAATGCGATCACTTGTAGCTGAGTAAGATTGTCTTCCATGAAGATGCTCTTAACGGTGTGTCTGTGACTGTGGAGGCCAATTCTGGATCCACACGTCCTTCCACACTGGGGACATAGGTTTGCGGGCAGGAGTTGATCATGGTGAGAGTTTGTCAAATGTGCCTTCTTCTTACCTCGTTTCTCCCTGTTGTCCTGAGTTCAAGTGTCTTCAAAGTCCAAAGTCCATGACACCTTTGGTAAAGGCTGTTCTCCAACTGGAGCACTCACAGGCCAGTGTTTCCCAATTGTTGGTGTTTATACTACATTTTTTTAAGATTTGCCATGAGAGAGTCTTTAAACCTCTTTTACTGACTACCAGCATTACACTTTCCATTTTTAAGACAATAATCAGGCATCCAAACAACATGACTAGTCCAGCAAAGTTGATGTTGAAGAACAATGACACTGTTTTCAGAGTGACCAACCAGATGCAACATGTGATTGCTGATGGCAGTGTGGCCTAGCTCCTGAGTGTGTGGAAGGACCACTTTGAAATACTTTCCAATCAGCAACTGCTTGTGTATTGTATTTGCATGCCCAGGCAGAGATCCCCCAACCCCCCTGGAGGAAGAGGAAGGGGAAATGGCCTCTACAGCTATGCTGGCTGCTGATGAGCTGCCTCCACCAAGCGTTATTGAGAACTTTGCCATCATAGTAGCCGGGCCTGAAGGGAATTGTAGTCTGGAGGGCACTTGCTTGGGAAAGTCTGGGGTAACAAATTGGCAGGGAAGATTTTCTCTCAGTCCTGCCAGGACATGTCACAGAGTAGCAACAGGGACAGTGCAATGTGGTGTGTCAACAAATATGTATACTCTTCTATCAAAAAGAGTGAGGAGCATTGCCTTGCTTATTAAAGGTGTTGTTGTTAAAAACAGAGCTACAACAAAATGCTACACATTGCAATGTTAGAAGTATGCATAATCACAAACCGCATCAGATTTTTAACACAGGACACAAAAAAGAGTCATTCACTAACATATTTATTTCACAATTAGAGAAACAACTGAAGAATTTAAGAACACAACTAGATAACAAAATTTACCTGACCTTTCAAAGCTCAACAAAACAAGACAGAAGGTCTCCCTGATAGGGTGTATCATCTATATGTTCGGAGGCTGTGCTGCCCATATGTTCTATAAAACTGTTGCATCTCAACGTTATAATAATATGCAATAAGGTGCCAGAACCAATTATTAAATATCATATGATCCAACAGAGAGGCAGTAAAAATATACAGGGTCAGCTTTACTGGCTTCAGTTCTCATGATGCATACACAATGCTTAGGATTACAGCATAATATCAGGTTAGGGCTGAAGACTTCCTTATGCTTCCAGTTTTGCTCACAGATGACTATCAGAAAATCAAATGCAAATGACATGTTTTTCATTTAGGACAAAGAGTGGATAGTTCCTGCCTTTATAGATGTCTGGGAGAAGAAGCTATGTTGTTGTATGGTCTAGTTACTATGCATTGTACTGGGCTCTGGTACAATGCAAGGCCATAGTTTAAATAACACCCCCCAAAAAATGGCAGCCCGAATTTATTTTTCAAGTCAGGGAGGGTGTGTGGAAGTAGTATGTGATTAGCTCACTTGGAACGATAGCATCATAGCCAAATAGCTGCCCAAGGTGTGGAAAAAGAAGACACTTAGGGCTAAGTGTAAACAGTCATAATTTATTTACTGTGACATCTCTTAAACATGAGTGAGTGAATGTTTTAAAGACCAGTTCCCATCTCTTAGCCAAGGTCAACTGTTTGATGCTGACCTGGGTGCTTCTTTACCTCATGAAATCTAGCAGAGGAGTTTGAGGTGTCCCAGCGACAGTGTCATTGGATCACTTCTCTCTTTCTCTCGACGTGTATTATATTTAAAGCCAGCGCACAAATTGATATGGGAGTTTGGGAAGAGCTCGGTTGCCTGAGGAGGGGTAATCATGAATCCCCTTCCAAAAACCGTGCGTATAAAGGGGGCAAGGCTTTGCTTCTGGATGCCTGGAAGGGGAATTGGTCCCCGCCTAGGATGCTGTAAAAAGTGCAGATGCAATTGCTGTAGGAAATAAAAGTATTTTTTTGCCCTCAGTTATTGGAGCATTGCTAGCATGTTTGTCTATGTATGTTTACAGCACCTGTCAGCCGATACATGAGAAACAAGAAGAGTAATGTAAACTGATCCCCCAGCTTTTCCTGAATATTTAATGTAGTCTGCTGGAAAGAAAAGCACAAACATTCTACTTTTCCAATTGCTTGTCTTCCTTGCCCTCTTCTAATTTTCTCCTGGGAGAGATGGGTTTCGAACGTGGTCACTGCAAGTGCCCATTTGACTTCCAGCTCTTGACTTCCCAGCCTCGGCTTTCCTCTCTGTCTCCTCAAACTGGATTTGCTTCCATTTCAGCCACCTCAGAGCAGACTTGTGTGTATATATATTTTCAGGGCAATTGGATTGTCTCTATAGATTTTTCTTCAAATCACTTTTCAGATCATGATCAGAAATATGTAAACTGTTGTGTTGTTCCATCAGGCAAGCAATGGAACACATACCTCAAGTGGAGATCACCCAGCCCTATAAAGTGATCTTTAAATGAGACAACTAGGGTATAAGTAGATTAAAGTGGCCAATAATGGAGAAACAAGTGCCCATTCCAAGAGCAATTGTAAGAAATTTAAGCCTCAGGAAGTTGCATTATACATTTTATTAAATTGAGGGTATATTCACACTTCTTGTGGGTTGAAATTCGAACCAGTATTTTCTGTCTTTGGTTACCTTACTTTAAGATTCCTTAATGGGCAGAAGATGTAATGCATAATATCATATGGCATTCTTCTTAAGTTTTCAAGTTAGCATCTCCAAAGTTGTAATTTCATTTAAATTGACAAATGTGCCACAAACAGCTGTTCTTTCATATAAAACAGTATCTGACCTGAAATGATTGTGTGGAGTCCCTAGGACTCCTGCAACATCCTGATCCTCTGTCACTTTAACCTTATTTGCAAGAGAAAGCATCTAATTTTAAGCAGCACTACCATTTAGCGCTATGTAAAATGCTGGCTTTCAAAAACAGATTCAACTTGTATTTATATCTTCGTCCTGCTGCTTTTCCAATAATCAGGAGAAAGAGAAATGGGATTGAGCGTCCTATTCACGCATGCACAAAAAGAATTGATGCCTACTCAAGTTCTTCATAAAAGGCCATCAAAAATATTATAACCATCTCATAAAAATAGTCTTATCAGCGCCTTACAGGAGGGGAAAGTGTGTGTGTGTGTGTGTGTGTGTGTGTGTGTGTGTGTGTAGGGGAAGAGAAAGCAACATGGGGAAACGGCTTTCAAACCTCCATGTGGCAAAGCCTGCTGAGTTTTAGGTACCATCTACTTTTGGCAGCAGCTGCTTTGCGGGGGTTGAGAAAAGGGGGCACAGCAATGGCCTTCCAGCTAGGCGAATGCCCAGAGACAACACAGATTTTCTTGGCTGCACTTGACGTAACAGCAGGCAGTGTCAACAGCTCTGTACCGCTGTTTGGTACCTTCTTCAGGAAACAGAGCGGCGGGTTCACAAATCAGGCTGCTGTTCAGCTGCCTACAGAGATAGCTATACGACTCTGTGCAGTGTCAATTCCAGAAAGGGAGTCTTCTGAGAAATCAATCTTCTGAACACTAAAGAAGAGTGCTGTGAAGAGCCGAAAACCATATAGGCATTTCTGGGCCTGTGTTATCCGTTGGGCTTAATCAGGCTAGCATTTGACACTGGAGCCATCTTGGCTACCCAGTCCAACAGGCTGCATTCAGGATTGGAGAAAGCAAGGGTGTCTCTGCTGAGTATGGACACATTCACACTATTCATTTAAAGCACTAGCAGTCTTGGCTTACCCCAAAGAATCCTGGAAAGCAGAGTTTGTAAAGGGTGCTGAGAGTTGTTGGGAGACTCCTATTCCCCTCTCAGGGATACCATTCTTGAACTCTGGAAACTTTGTGAAGGGACTAGGGGTTTACCAACAACTTCCAGAACCCTTAACATTTTACATCTTTCAGAATTCTTTGGGGGGAAGCCATGACTGCTTAAAGTTGTATCCTAGTGCTTCCAATGTATGGTGGGAATGTGACCTATGAATGACTATCAGATCCTTCTGAATAATTTGGGAATTGGGGGGAACCACATTGTGCTCCTTCCTGACTGGCTGAATTCAAGCAGTAGTTGCTGGGAGACTATCACTTCACCCTGTAAGAATTAACCTATGTGGTACTGAAATGTTCTGTCTTGGCTCCCAATGCGATTTAATATCTCTTTGCAGTTGGTGGGTAAGTATGTCTGCTGTTTTGGAGGCTGGTGTCCTTGGTGTCTTATCTTTATTTTTAAACTCCGTTTTTATCCTATCCTTCCTTCAAAGGAGCACATGGTCCTCATCCTTTGTCCTCACAACAACCCTGAGAGACAGTGAGTGGCCCAAGGTCACCCAGTGACTTTTGTTGCTGATTGGGGATTTGAAGCTGGATCTGCCTGGTCAGACTTTAATCCACTGGTCCAGAGTACCCTAGACAGCTTCCCTGGACAGCCTCCCGAGGTTCCTGCAATTACAGAGAAGTCTGGTCAAAGTTTTCAGGAAATGCTGGCACCCAGGGAGGCTGCAAAATGCAGAATGAAAGAAAAAAAAAGAAACCTTTGACTACCATGGAAGAAGAAGAGTTTGGATTTGATATCCCGCTTTATCACTACCCGAAGGAGTCTCAAAGCGGCTAACATTCTCCTTTCCCTTCCTCCCCCACAACAAACACTCTGTGAGGTGAGTGAGGCTGAGAGATTTCAGAGAAGTGTGACTAGCCCAAGGTCACCCAGCAGCTGGAGCGGGGACGTGAACCCGGTTCACCAGATTACGAGTCCACCACTCTTAACCACTACACCACACCGGAAGGAAGATAAGCACAATAAAACCCCAGCACCCAAGATATTTTCACTCAAATAATTGATAACTTTCAAATGCAATTTCTTTTCTCCTTAATTGAAAGAGGATGGTGAGGGAGGGGGGACAAAATAAATGTTAATCACAACACTAGTTTAAATGGTCCAAGAAATAATATATTGCAAGGCATTTGAAAAGTGAATGCATAATTATCATTTAGTCACAGCTGTGAAGGAAATTGAGAAGAATTCTGGTTGTGGCAAGGTGAGATGTTTAAGTTGTAGCAGTAAAGCAAAGTAAGTGAACTTTAGAGAGGAAAAACTTGACAAAAAGAGGTGGAGAATTAAATGACATAGGACACAATCTTTAGCCTCCCTTCAATAAGGCGTGCCCAGGAGAAAGCCATTCTTGATAGTGGTCTTGGGTCCCATCACCTGAAGTTGGCCTGAGAATACATTTTAAAACTTTTTTTATTGATTTGAGATAATAAACAAGTAAAAAAGAAACAAACCTATACAATTTAGTAAACATAGTACACAACTGAAGCCCACATACCAACAGGCACTGTTGAACAGCTCTCATTGTCAGGAAATTCTTCCTGATGTTTAGACGGAATCTTTCTTTCTTTTAACTTGAATATTTTGTACCTCTTGTTTATTCTAGTATTTTAAATGGTAAACTGCCTGGGGTGCCTTGGCGGAAGGCTGTACATAAATCAACAAATAGCAGGATTTTTAAATAGCCTCCAAGTTTTACCCCCCCCCCTTTTTTGGTGTCTCCTCACATATCCCATTCATAGCATTAACTAGAAAGACTGATATAAGTTAATTTTACAATATGTCAAAATTACGCTTACAAACAAAATTGCTGCAGAACTCAAACCACACTCTCATATCATCATGACCTGATTGATGAAGTAACATTTGGTAGCTAAATGGCAGCCAGCATAATAAAGCAAGAAAGACATAGTAATGCAGTACAGTGTAATATAGGGAAAGGATGAGAAGCAGTGGCTTTTCAGATGAGTTGGAATTCAAGTCTCAGCAGCCCCAGCCAGCATGGTCAATGGCCAGGAAGTTGTGGTCCAACAACAACTGGAAGACTACGGGTTCCACATCCTTGGTGTAGAGGGCCTTTTCAAGGTTTGGATTATCACGAGGGAAATCCCAGAACAATTTGGACAGAATAGAATATGCCTCATTGTACAAATTGACTGCCATTCCTGTTCTAGGCTGGATCTCATGAGGATATCTTAGGGTTTATCCACACTGCCTGTGCCTTGCCTAGAAAGCATGGGTCTGAACAGTTTTCCACTTGACCCACACTTTCTAGGCATAGTACTGAGTGCTTTCCCCCTTCCCCTGCTCATTTCCAAGGGAAAAACCACTATTTAGCGATAGATCAGAACAAATGGCAATCTGGGGAAAACCTGAATTGCTCTTTGCTCTGGTTGAGCACTAAAGAGAGGTTTTCCCCAGGGGAAAAGCAGAGGGACAAGACGAAGAGTGGATAAGCCCTTGGTGAGGAGTGGCAAGATGCAAGTCGGGCAACTGAGAGTCAGGACCACAAGCTTCAAGATCATGTCAAACATGAGAATCACTGAGAAGAAGAAGTGGCTCCAGAACTCATCTGAACAGATTGCCCAGGAAAAGCATATGCCAGACTTGAATTAGTAACCCACAGGTATGGTCTGTGAAAAGAGTAATCAGAGAGTGAGCTGCTGCTGTCTAATTCCTAGTGCAGGCAATTATTGCTAGTCATACATTTGAGTTGTAATCTTCAGCTTGTTACAGGTTGATAAAAGTTGTTGAGAGGTTCCTGGAGCTAGTTCTATATGGTCATCTGCCACAGCAGTGGCCGACCCATGTTCATCATCTGGGATCCTTTCAGTCACCAGCTTAGTTAGATGAGAGGTAAGGTAAGAGATGCGTTTCAATGGGCATTTTGTTACCATTTTACTCAGTTGCAATCTAGGGAAATGTACTGGTGGGGGGAACCCTTGTACAAGTGGTGAGATGAAATATGGATGTGTACATCCCAATGCACCAAGGAACAAATGAACTGATCTGAAGCCTAAAATATTCTGAACCCTAAAATATTATATTTTTTGTGCTTCTGCGTGGTAATGTTGGATAAGTTATTGATGTTTACCAACAAATACTCTTGAAAAAGGTAAACATCTTTCATTTGTGGTGCTTAGTGATATAACCATCAGTTATCCTTGCACACTGAATTAACAGCATTGGCATTAGTGAAACACGACCACCGAAATAATTGCAGTATTGATCAGCAGGCCTAGGCTATAACTTTGTTGTACTACATTTTTTTATATAAATTTTAGCTTTTATTTCTTTTCAAATTTATTCACTGCCATTTGCTTCCAAGGATTTCAATACAGCTTAGGATCCCTATGCATTCAAATGGGTTTCAGCAGTAAAAGTCCACCTTTTTTTGGCCATTTCACCCCACAAGAATCTGCAGGACAGTTCAGCAGTGATAATGGTGAATGTACAAGTGCCAGTCTTTGAAACTGTTTAACACTGGATCAGTGCTGATGCAGGTGGGCTGTAGCAATTCAAGACTTTGACTTGACTGTCAAGCACAGAAATCTGGGGGTGTGAAACATTAATGTTGACACATTATCCAGATGGCTAGATAACCATGTGGAAGGAGACAGTACAGCAGTGATGGTTCCAGAGCCAAATATTACACAGAACAAACTTCAGAAGGTCATTCTAGCTCTTAGATATGAAAGTTCTGAATACCATTAAGCAACAGAGATATTTCCCCTGCTTTTATAATCTAATGCCTGGAAGAGAAATGTCATTGATGTAGTTGGATCATATTCAGATTAAAGTCACTTATTTGTTACCGGCAGAACAATCCCATATATCTGCCTGCTCTTTCTTAATTGTTTTGGTCACACAGTTAGTATAAGAGAATTGTCAAGAGATTGAACATTAAGTAGACATCACAATGCTAAATTACAAAACATTTCTGCAATTTTAAGTTGTTTAAAGTTGTTTTTAATATTGTGTTTTAATATTAATGTTGTGTTTCGATTGTTGTAACCTGTCCTGGAACCCTAGGGCAAAGAGCAGGCAATTAATTAATCAATTAATTAATAATTTTAATAGTAAAGTTGATGTGAATCAGATTCATTGTGATCATAATAAAACTCTCTCTTCAAAGGGCTTCATTCTTATTGTACTGGATTTCTATTCCCACCACAGAGCTACCACAGAGATCTTTAAGAATTAATCCCTCTTCATAGAGAATTTGGGGAATTGAAGCTCTGTGAGGGGAATAGGGGTCTCATAACAACTCTCTGCACTCTTCATAAACTATATCTCCCAGGAGTCATTGGGGAAGCCACTGTTATTTCGAGTGACATGATACTTCTTTCAATGTATAATACAGAGAGGGACCCATTTACAATGAAAGAACAGGATACTTCTGTGCTCCAAATGGCTTTTGTTCTGGCAGATGCCCTTTATTAATGTAAGAGAAGGGAGACCATTTTCTCCAGTTCTGCCACCGCCATCTTGCATGATGTTATTTCAGGGGCAGGAAGCGGGAATCAGTGAGAAATCATCTCTCCTCTTACATTACAGGAGTGGAATGGAAACATTGGATCTTACCACTGGCATTTTTAATGCTAGGCAGGGGAGGTGGAATGTACTGCATCAGGTGCCAAAATAACTTGAGCAGCTTTGAACACTCCGACTTGGGGAGTGGGCGGCAGCTGTCTTTTGCCGCTCTGCCACAGGCAACAAAATGTCTTGAGCTGGCTGGTCCTGATCTAGCAAGGCATATTGCAGACCAGGATTCCTGGGTGCAACATTATCAGGTACTCTAGCAGGAAATTTTTTTTCTGGCTTAGCATCTTGCTGCACTAGCACAACTGTGGGAGAGCTGAGTTAATCTTATTTTAATAGTCCATCAAATGTCAAGAAGCTAGTTATGTAGCATTTGCGTGTGTATGTGGTATATATTTAAAACGTGTCATTCATTATGATATAGTGACTCTCCTCCATTTCATAGACAGTGGCCACAGTCCAATTGATTTCAGTGGGAAAAGGCATGCTTACATCTTTTAATTAGATAAATAGCTAGCTAGCTAGATGATATATAGATAGATGATAGATAGATAGATAGATAGATGATAGATCAGTGACACAGACATATCAAACCTAAACTGAATTAGCCCTTCTGACCGTAGACATCTTAACTTACAGTTAAATATTAATGAAATATCAAAACACGATCCTGGCTATAATAACATCTCCACTATTTTATTTTATTTTATTTTATTTTATTTTATTTTATTTTATTTTATTATTTTATTTTTCATAAACCAATATTTGATGGAGTAAGCTAAAATACTCTCACTCCCTTAAAACACCACTACAGTAGATGGAAGACTCTTTAATGGGATTCCTCCACTCCCCCCCCCCCGACTTTATTTAAAATAGTCATCATGGTCTTGATAGATAAATTTGAGATTTACAAATAACACCAGTATATTTTTGTTGCCTCATAAATGCGGGCATCAATATTGGTTTGCAGAGAAATACACAAACCCCTCAAATCATAGGGAAACTGTAAATGCCATCAAATCCACACAACCAACCATCCACACTTGTGCTGTTGCTTTTATTCAGTGGATTGAATGCTGTGTTTTGTTTTCTGTAGCTTGAACCTGGAGGGCACTGGAGAACAATTTATGCATTAGACACAGAATTTTAAATGAACATGCCCTCTAATGACTCCTTCAGTCCAAGCAGACACTGAAAAAGTGACACTGAAACCAAGAAAAATTACTTAAAGGATCAGTTACATTTAAAGCGATGAAATCAATAACAATATTTTCCCCAGGCTGCTTTCCCTCTGATAAGCAAAAATCTTAAGTTAAACGCCACATTAAAATTTAATCACAATCTGTGTGCTGTAGCTAATGACAATTTCTAGACATCTGTCTTTGCCTTTGTTTAAGTCTTGTATTCCTTCTGTTTAATTCTTGCCTTGAAAAAGGAAGGCATAATTGTGTGTTGTTGTTTTGTCGTTTTGTGTTTTTCCTTTTCTAAAAAAGAAAAAAGAAAAACCTCTACCACAGTATGTGACTTTTTTGCTTGCTAAAAATCCCATAACTGATTAATGTTATTCTCATACATTTTTCCATTGTGGTTGGTATTAATTTGAAAGCAGCAAAAGAAGAGAATTAATGGTTTTTTATGCATCCCCCCAAAACTCAGCAACAGCTAATTTCCACCATCTCTACTAACTCCTCCCTCAAAGAATGTTGTGTGGATTTTATAGATTCCAAATAAAACAGTGTTAAATGGATGCTCTAGATGAGCTGTTCTATCCTTTTTAAGCTATGCAGGACTAACCCCCAACCCACAACAATTACTCTGCTTAGAATGGTTGGAACGAGCATCCCATTGGCTTTAATTGCATTTATGTATGTTTCTGAAAACTTCTGTCTTCAAAAGGATAAATACTAAATTGTTTAGCTGTGGCACTTGCTCATGGAGAAAAGAAATTTTATAAGAGCAACGGCAGCAATTACGCCTGTCCCTTGGTTCCTATCTCTGCCTCAGCGGAGGAGAATAAAGAAAGATAATCTTTCACTGCACTTCCTCTGATTACAGCTCCTTTCTCCAATCGCCTTCTAGGGCTGTGGAGACTTGCAGTAAGAATGTAATATTTATTATAGCAGAACTATTTAGGAGGATCAATAGAGTCAATATTGGGCTGTGCTTTTAAGTTTCAAAGGCTGGAAGAACTGACGTAGTGATCATACTATAGTGTTTTGTGGTAAAACAAGATTTCATTCCCATTTCAATGGGCTCGAGTCAATCAATAAGGTTAACTACATTTGCCCAGATTAAGGTCAATAAAATTTGTCCCTGCTCCGTATCAGAAGAGGCATACAAGTTTACATTTGCTTTTGTTCCATGGTCGATCTGTTATTAATTGATCAAAAGCCTTCTCCACAATAAATATATGAAACAATCAATTTTTAAAAATGCACAAAAATATTCTTATCCGTGAAGCAGATTGTGAGTTTTGGAGAAATTCAAGTACCCTTATACAGTGTCAATTAAAAGAGATGCTGAAATATTCAAATATGCCTGCAATATGTCCAAATATATTTCCAATATGTCCAAATGTGTGCACAATATTACTGGCTACTGCATATTTTAGCATATACTGTGCTGAACATGTACACCTTTCATAGCTGCTATAAAGCAGCAGATATATTAGAGCATACATGGAAAATATCATCATTCGGGTCAACTAAACACTGAACATGCAAGAAGCATATCAGGCACATGCAAAAAGCACATGGGGCATAAACCTCAGATATATTGCAACTATTTAATCTGCAATAAATCTGAGGCTTATGGCTCAGCTCATCGTGCAACAAAACTTTTTTGTCCATTATATTCTATGTGAATTATAATGCAAATATTGATTTGTCAGTTATTTTTCTCCAGCTCTAAACATTCATTCTTTTCCCATTCTTTTCCCGCAAGTAATGTGTTCCTTTCCTTTTTTAAAGTACATATTTGATAGTCAGTATCCCCCCCCATCTTGTAAAAATTACGAGATGCATTTTTTTAAAATCCTTAAATCATATTCTGAGGTTAGGATTGAAATCAGTAGGGGATATTGTTTTGTGGGCTCCCCAACCCCCAACTATTTCACAGTTTACCCCATCAAGTATTTCCAGATTCAGGCTTGTGCAAGGGAGTCTAAAATAAAGTCACATTTATAATGAATTGTTTGTGAAAACTCCACACACACCCCTTGGTACATCCTGTGCACTCTCTGCTGTCTCCAATTTGCAAAATCTTTGCTTTTCTCCTTCATACTTTATCTAAATCATGTTATCAGTTTACATTTCCCGACATAAAAACACAAACATCTAAGCTCAAATGATTCACGAACACAAATATCGTCTACTTCTTGTCCTTTGAAAGAATTAAGTAAACTGCCTGTTCAAAATGGTTACACTAACTGTCTCCTTTTCTCAAAGCCAAAGCCAAATGAGTGGTTAAAAATATTACACATTTGGAAAATGCAAATAGGGTTATCCAAATATGCAGCCATATGTCCTCAATGCACACAGTTAAAAAAGAATTTTGTAAGGCTGTGCAGCAAACAAGTATATTTAAAGGTGCTGCATGCTAATCGCCATGCAATGTGTTCTGTATGTTCATGTGATATTATTTTAAAAGAGACATCCCCCCACCTTGTAATAAACATGCCACCAAGCGTTCTAATATAAATGCAGTCTTAAAACAGATCTCAGCTAGTGAACCGTCTTCCTTTTCTCGCTGTTTAAATGCCATTCTCAGGGAAGCAGCTCAGAGCATTCCTTTCGATGTTAACATAAATTAGTTCATGTAATTTATGCTGCAAAGTTTGTCTAACCTTTAAGCAACTTTGCTCCGCTGATCACAGCATCAATAACAATAGGGGAGATGAGGCCAAATCCAACTGGTTAAACCCCTAACAGGAAAATATCAATTAATCTTTTTCAATAGAGTTGAAGTATGGGTAATCCTCTCATTAAATTGTTTGAACTTTTCTCCCAGTAAACAAAAGAGGAATAATGAGTGATGTGGTCTGACTTGTTTATATGAGGACTCTTCCAGGGGCTTAGGCGCGACTTCTCAGCGCTCAGTCCTTCGTAGTCACTTGTCACTAATTACCCATTTTAAAGGCATTTGTGTCAGTTCAGGAACTCCAAAAGGAAACTATTCTCAGGTTCTAGGGTGAAGATGATAAAAGTCAATGTATTCCGTTCATAAGTGCATGAACAAGCATAGCTGGAAATACCACAAACAGCGTTTCTGTGAAACAAAAAACCTCACCTTGATTTACATTTTATTAAAATGCTACGGCTGTTTACCAAAAACAACCTTGCTTGTTGTGGTTTTCTAAACATCCGCCTGTCATTTCATTTAATATGAAATACTTGCATTAAAAAATTTGGGAGATCATTCACCATCTGATTTACAGATTAGTTAAGCACCAGGAAGCTGATGTTGTTTTTGCTATAGATGTGTCAGAAATAGTTTTGTGGCTATGGGTTTTTTCCTGAAGCAATTTGAGTGAAAGTGAAGGGGGCGAAACTCCAGAATACAGGGAATGATTTGCAGAAGAAGGTCTTGGATTCAGTTCTCACTGTCTCCATGAAGGGGTCGTTATAGCTCAGTGACATGCTTTGCATCATTAGATCTAAGGTTCAGTTCAGAAAATCTCCAGTTAAAAAGTCAGGTAGGAGGAGGTGCTGGAAAAGACCTCTGCCTGAGACCCAAGAGATCCAGGACCAGTAGCCTATGCTGGCTTGGATGGTTTATATACTAATATAATGTGAGACTCTTGGATCTCCCCTGTAGTGAGACTGGTGGACCACGGTACGCTTTCTGAGCTCAATGAGCTCATCATGAAAGAAAGCCAAGGGTAGTGATTGTGATATAAAATGATTGCTAGTCGTTTGTTACATTTTTAGCGTGTCTATTGCTTTTGCATCAGTTTCTCTCAGCCTTCTGATGTAAATGAAGCTGAGAGACTTGGGCTGGGTACCTAGTGAGCCTCAGGACTTAAAAAGGAATTTTAACTTGGATCTCCCAATATGCAAACATTATACTACACTTAATTGCCCTGCCCTCCCATTCTTATGTGAATGAAGAAGGAAAATTACCCAGATCTGCCCTGCAATGGACAGATAAAGCCATGCTTATGAGGGGAAAGATAACTAGCACAACTGTTAGCATTCCCTATTCCAAATTCTTAAACACCAGGAACAAGGACTTTTTCAGTGGTGGTTCCACAAATGTGGTACTCCCTCCTTAGAAACTCTTCCAAGCTACTTCTCACCCAACTTTCATTCATGCTCTGAATATATTTTTATCTCACACAGCTTTTTATGGTTTTCTGTGAGTTCTTGTATGTTGTTGTTTTACTTGTATTGTTTGCTTATTCTGGGTTTTTATTGTAGTTTTCATTTATTATGTAATCCACGTTAGGACACTTTTCTTGGGATACAAAAGGCTAAAATAAAATTTAAAAGGTGGCAAATCAAACGTTACAACCCAGGATGTAATAGACATTGAAAAGAAATGAAGAACAAAGTTTTAAATGTCACTTACTCTAGTTATACTTTGAGGACAACACTGAAAAACCTGTTTGAATAGTTTCCTTTTGTCTTTGTACATTTAGCCACAATAGCTTATAAAACTATAAATGGTATCATAATGGTCGTGAAAACACTGTTTGCATTGGAGAACAGCTCAGTTTATTCTGAAACCCTGATCTCACGCACGGGCCAGGATTCTGCGAACCCAGAACACTAGCGGAAACCAGCATAAGGGCTTCTGCTAGTGCAGTGGGGCTTTCTGCCCTTTCCCCCACCATGCCTCCTACTCTTGAGGGTCAGTAGAACAGCCAGAACAGCATGTGGGGAGAGTGCAATTATCCCATCTGGTGATCAGAAATGCTTGTGCTGTTGCAAACCATCCAGGGGTCAGAAAACCTTTTCAGCAGGGGGCCGGTCCACTGTCCCTCAGACCTTGGGGGGGGGCTGGACTACATATATATATATATATATATATGCAGGTTTTGGTGTCTTCGGGTGTCTTCCCGTGTAAGAGTTGGGGTGTCTAGGCACCCCAACTCCGTGTAAGAGTTGGGGTGTCTACACGGGAAGACACCCGAAGACACCAAAACCTGCATTCCTGTACCCGTGAAAATCTACGAAAGCAAATATATATATATATATATATATATATATATATATATATATATATATATATATGGGGGGGGGATGAATGAATTCCTATGACCCACAAATAACCCAGATATGCATTTCAAATAAAAGCACATATTCTACTCATGTAAAAACACGCTGATTCCCAGACTGTCCGCGGGCCGGATTGAGAAGGCGATTGGGCCACATCCGGCCCCCGGGCCTTAGTTTGCCTACCCACAATTTAGACCCTAAGGGAAACTAAGCAACGCCTGTGTTTTGTACATTGCTTCCTGACATGAGCCAGTGTGGTGTAGTGGATAGAGTGCTGGACTAGGACCTGGGAGACCAGGGTTCAAATCCCCACATCCCCAGCGGCAGAGCCAGACAGCGTAAAGAGGCAATGGAAGGGATGGGACTGGAGAGCATGTCCCCACCCTTGCCCCATACAGTTCTAATTTCACAATGGCTTAGAATGTCTGAACAGACCTTTCACTTCATAAATGTGGAATTATCAAGAGAAGGGCTGAGAGAGATGAATGCCACAGTTTTATGCAGTGTATTACTTCTACTCACCCACAGCCAAAATGCCACAATATATTATTTTTGCAAAACGCGACATGCATGGCATGAAACTGGTCCGTAACCCTGCACCTTGTTTGGTGTGTCAGTGGCTGAATCCAATTGCCTGAAAGTCAGGATAAACTGCCGGTTAAACTCAGGAACTGGAAGGTAAAACAGTCTTTTGGTGCCTCTGTCTTGTATGTCACTTTTGCTGAGGACAAGATGTTCTACTCCCATTGCTACTTCCACGATGGCTTAGTTTTTTCACCCTTGATGTGTATCTTACCATGCTGTGCTAATCTCTCAGAAAAAGAATCTAAACTATTACTCATATGTTCCTGAGGCGAGGACTGCAAATCTATAATTTAGTACCCCTTGGTTATGATTCAGGACCAAAAGGAAGAAATTGGGTTCTTTCAACATTTCTCTTTAAATGATTTCCTCACTGCAAGAGACACCAAAGAAGGCATTTATGTGAAACATTTGAAGAATTCATTTCCTGTAGCATAGCTGGATGAGGGTCTGCTTAAAAGGCACATTTAAGTAAGAAGCTTTGGGTGAGTGTGTGTTGCGCGTGCATCATTTTCATCTTCATAAACGATGGAAACTCTTTACTTGCTCCCCCCCCACCCCTTTTCTTTCTGATGGTGAAAGGGAGGAATGGAAGATGAATCTGGTACAATAATAACAATAAATGGGGATTACCTAAAAGCACCTTTTGTCCTGTACACAATGTGGCACTCGTATTATTCAAATGTGAATAATCAGCTGGAAATCTAACTCTCACTCCACATGATCAGTGGTGACTGTCAGCACTTTTCTCACCCCTGTCTCCCCTCTACTCTGCTTAGTGCAAGGAAAATAGGACCATTTTCTGCAAAATGAGAGGAAATGTAACATGCTAAATGAATGGATGGATGGATAGCAAAACTGAAGGAAGGAAAATGGCATAGGACATGGTCCAGTTTTCAAAAGACAAATCTCCTGTAACTGAAATAATTAAAGGCACTTGTACTACTAACAAGGGAAAAAAGTATGTGGTGACCAGTGCTTTTTTTCTAAACAAATGTTTAGGGGTATTCTCATTTTCCTACTCATATTGAAATACTGCCCCTCAATGATGCCAAACCTGGATTCACAAAATGTTTAGGGGTATGTGTCCCCCTGCGTCCCCCCCAAAAAAAGCACTGGTGGTGACAGTACTCTAATCTATTGGCTAACCTGAAATAAAATGAAGGCACATTGTTTAGCTTAGTCCAGATCATGGAAGCTCTCGGTGGAAACAATCACCTAAAGATACCCTGAGCAGGGCTACTCAGTTTCCATCTTCTCCAGGAGAAATACCTACTGATTCTTGGAACAATAGAGCTAAAAGTGATTCTAGTCCAAACTCATATACTGAATGAGGCTCATCTCTTATCAAATATCCACAACACTGGAGTTGCCAATATGGTACTTTTGAACAGTTTTGGATGATGGGAGGCACATTTGGAAGGCACCTTAGAGTCATAGAGTTGGAAGGGACCCTGAGCACCATCTACACCTGCCCTAACACATTATGACCAAATTATACAGTGGTACCTCGGGTTACATACGCTTCAGGTTACATACGCTTCAGGCTACAGACTCTGCTAACCCAGAAATAGTGCTTCAGGTTATGAACTTTGCTTCAGGATAAGAACAGAAATCGTGCTCCGCCGGCACGGCGGCAGCAGGAGGCCCCATTAGCTAAAGTGGTGCTTCAGGTTAAGAACAGTTTCAGGTTAAGTACGGACCTCCGGAACGAATTAAGTACTTAACCCGAGGTACCACTGTATATATATTGCTTAGTGCTTTATATGTTCCATGCACTAAAGGATTGTCACACAAATATGATGTCCTGCATCAAATATATTGTAACCATCAGTTGCTTCCAATTCCTGGAGAAGGTAACTTTGGCTTCCCAGCTTGTAACCCACCTCTTCCCTTTCAGCATGTCCTGTTATCCTATTCCACTAGTCCTTGTCAAATGACTGCAAATTCTTTGAAAGCTTGGATCTTGGCAGCAGAATAAATTATGCAAAAGAAGCAAATCTAGCATGTGGCCTTTTAGTCCTTGAAATATGGCTGTATCCGATCAAGCAAATCAGCATAACTTGCCATGTCATTTTGAAAGTGGAAGTAAACAAAAGAGGGTGGGGAAAAGATTCAGAATGCCTCCAGTTACAGACCTAACTTATCCAAGGACTGCATTTTGTTCCCTCCTTCAGGTATTAATCTGAAATGTAGAATGATGTCCTAAACATGCACACCAACATCACTTCTGATATCTACAGGTAGATCTTTGGTGGATCTTATATTACAGTGAGCTGGATCCAGATTTTGTTCCCAATACAGGACCATGTACTGAATGAAATGTGAAATGGCCAGGAATGCTGTGCTACATGTTCTTGTTCAGTTTTGGTTTATTGCTACTGCAGATGAAGCCAGATAAACTCTACACCAGATAAACTCTATGACTGAGTTCAACTTACTAGATTCCTCCACACAAAAAACTGCAAACTGATGTGGAAATGTAGAGGGCTGAGCTTAAGATCAGAAAGATGAGAAAACGAAATTGACAGATCCACCTATCCCATCCCATCCACCCATACCATATCTAACTGACATATTGTACATATACATTCTGCACAACACACATATCAGGGTGTATTTTTTAAGTTGCATGTTCAGGGCATGTAAAAATGTATTAGGAATCTTGCCTTTTTGCATGTACAGCTTTTTTGCGTTTTTTTGTCCAGAAAATACACTCTTGTTTAGTTTTTCCCCACAATAAATTATGCCCATGGCACCCTAGTACAATAGTCATATTAAGATCACCCCCAAAAACAGAATCTTGAAATCGGGGGGTTAAATGTAATGTACAATTATCACAAAACAACTAAGATTTCCACAATGCCAGAAGCAATCCAGATTGATACAAATCTGGGTGGATTTTCTATCATGTATGTTCCCCAAATACATATTCAGAGGATGAAGGCACAAACACAGGAATATTTATTTCAGTTTTGAAGAAGAACACCTTCTTTCAGGATCCCCTTGTTTACCACCAGCTTATGATTTTACACATAATTGTCCATTATTGAGCCAGCATGGGAACATGATTTTGATTATGTAAAAGTGTAGCAGACATCCTAGAATCGGGGACTTTGGGATCCTATGAGTAATAATAGGGTATCAACATTCAGTATAAACATGTAAAGTTCTTGAAATGTTTTAAATAAATGTCAACATATATAAAATAACATTCCTTTGACAAGCATTAATTTCTTATTTTTTCAGCGTCAGCTACTGGCAAAAATTGGCATAGCGTTTCACTGTTGCCTACAGCCTGACACACTTCACCTCCCTGAATCACTCACGTAGCTTGAAGTTCTCACATAACAAAGAGCAGTTCCCTATAATGTCAGGTACATTGTTCCTTTTACAGGAATAGAAGTGCTATCAATTAATTTTCCTTCTTCTAAAGGAAAAGGAGTAAAAAGAAATCTGCTAGCATATATCAGAAAGTGACTGGAGGGGGTAGGAGAAAGAGAGAGAGAGAGAGATTAATACTTCTTCAACTTTAGCTAAAACTTGATTCTCAGCCTCTAAATAGGTCTCCTCATTGTAGTTTTTAAAAAGTGTACCCTGGCAAGTACGCTGATAATTTACCCTTGCAAATGTTGCCCCCAGTCTCACAGTCCCCACATTACTACTACAACACCAACACAGGCTTGGGAACCCTGTGTTTAGTCTCCTAACATGTCATTCTGCCTTTGCATATAGGATTTTTTAGGCAGCTGCAGTGCACAGACAAGGATGAATGGTCATAGCTTCTTAGCCAACTGCAAACACAAGCACCACCACCACTTGTCTAAAGTGCTGCTAAGTGCATTTACCTCATATGTTCACCATTCCATCACATATGGAAGCCAGAGAACCAATTGGACACCTGAGAGGGGAGGATGTAAGTCGCTCAAGTACAAAGAGATCCTTTGCCTCCTCTTCAGGCACTGCTTCATACCTCAGGAGAACTAAATCAATCACCACCTAATCACTAGTATGGTTAGGTGAGACATTCCAGTAATCTCTGAAAATGAATTGGGATTTTCATGCATTCAACTTGAACACCCCCAAAATGCCCCTTACCAAGCTTTCCTGCCTCTGTTATTCCCCTTACAATCCTAGGTTTCTGCCTTCCCCAAGAAAGAAAGACTGGGAAGGAGAACATCAAAATAGACTCCTGGATGAGGCCAGCAGCCCATCTAGTCCAGTCTCTTTTTCACAGTGGCCAACCAGATTCTCATGAGAAGCCTGCAAGCAGGACCTGAATGCAAGAGCCACACTCTCTCCAATTGCAGTTTCCAGCAAGTGGTATTCATTTGGTGCTCTGCTTTATGTTATATAACCAGGTTGTCTACCAGACAACAATTCCTCTTATCCCATGATTGCTAAGCTTAAAGGTAAAGGTTAAGGTACCCTGACCATTAGGTCCAGTCATGGACGACTCTGGGGTTGCGGTGCTTATCTCGCTCTATAGGCCGAGGGAGCCAGCGTTTGTCCGCAGACAGCTTCCGGGTCATGTGGCCAGCATGACTAAGCCACTTCTGGCAAACCAAAGCAGAGCACAAAAATGCCAGAGCGGTACCTATTTATCTACTTGCACTTGACGTGCTTTCAAACTGCTAGGTGGGCAGGAGTGGGACCGAACAATGGGAGCTCACCCCATCGCGGGGATTCAAACCGCTGACCTTCTGATGGGCAAGCCCTAGGCTCTGTGGCTTAGACCACAGTGCCACCCGCGTCCCTATTGCTAAGCTTACTCAAGAGTTTTTAGTGAGGTACTTTGTCGAAAGATTTTTGAAAGTCCATGTACACTACGTTCACCAGTTCAGGCACAGAGACCTGCCCTTTATCTTGCAAATGCTTGAACTATGGGCAGGGACACACACCCATGCCCCACACTTGGCCCTGTAGCCAGCTTTCCTGCTCGGGTGAGGCAGCCAGGATTCCATATCCTTCAACATTTCTCCAATGAAAATAAAAAGGTAAAGGACCCCTGACAGTTAAGTCCAGTCACAGGCGACTCTGGGGTTACGGCGCTCATCTCGCTTTACAGACCGAGGGAGCCGGCGTTTGTCCACAGACAGTTTTTCTGGGTCATGTGGCCAGCATGACTAAGCCGCTTCTGACACAACCAGAGCAGCGCACGGAAACGCCGTTTACCTTCCCGACGGAGTGGTACCTATTTATCTACTTGCACTTTTTGGTGTGCTTTTGAACTGCTAGGTTGGCAGGAGCTGGGACTGAACAACGGGAGCTCACCCTGTTGTGGGGATTCGAACTGCCAACCTTCTGGTCGGCAAGCCCAAGAGGCTCAGTGGTTTAGACCACAGCGCCACTCGCGTCCTAAAGATAGGGACATCCTATGAAAATAATAATGAAAATAGGGACGTCCTAAGGAAAAGTGGGACATTCTGGGATCAAACCAGAAACCAGGATGGCTTCTGTAAATCTGGGGCTATCCCTGAAAAATAGGGATACTTGGAGGGTCTGGATTTCTAGGTGGGGTATCTTTGGTGGGGGAGTGTATAGCACCCCACAATGTAGCAGAGGAGGTGAGGGCCTGACTAGGGGAAGAGAAAGCCAGTGACCTTCGCCCTCACTTCTCCTTCATCTAGAGAGTGTTACATAATGGCCTATGCAAAGGTCAGTTTAACAGAAAAGTTTTTATGAACACCAAGAATTAAATGGCTGGCTTATTTTTTGTTTCATGAGAAAGAAAGGATGTTAAAGGACACGGTCTACAAGGGGATACAGAAAGATGTGAAACAAAACAGTTACTGTTATAATTGAAAAGGTAAAAGCTAGTGTGGAATTAGTTTTCTAAAAATAATAATAATCCGGTTTTAATCTTGTTTCACAACAACACTAATACAAAAAACAAAACAAAAAACAGGTTTAGAAACAGAGTGAGAACACACTACAATGCAACCATAGTCAAGCACAGTCTCCCTAGAGATTGGTGGGGAGATCAATATGCATAATTTTCCCGTTGAAGTCAATGAGATTGAGCCCTTAGCTTTGTATAATATTTACTGCATAATAGGCTTCCTTTTGTAAACTCATAAAAATACTTGATAAACATGCAAGGAAGTGTTCTGAATGGTAGGTTCACAATGCACCTTTTCAGCAATAAGCACTGCTCTACCCATCATCATAACCGCAGAACAAATAAACTCTTCTTAACTGCAGGCAAATAAAAACATGCTTCTCTATTACTAGATGGTTAGAGAATACAACTGAAAGTGAAACTGAAAAGCAAAGCAAAGCAAAATCTAACTCTAGCCTGAAATTCCAATATTAACTCTCCAGGGGTTATGTTACTATGTAAGCTTTCCCCCCCGAATCACTTAAGTAATTATACAGTGATTGCGATCATGAAAAATACACCCTCTATCAGCTGAGCGAGCAAAATTTGTGGGGTTCTTCCAGATGAGGCTTTTGTTGTGCACTCTCCCTGCTTTATTCACTGAATTTTTCAGAGGGTCCTATGCTTAAATTTCTCCCGTTCTTAAAACAAGCTGCCATTCTTTAAATGGAGAAGGTCATTGACTGCCAAAATTAAAACAGCCTATCCAGAAGTTCACAGGAAAAGTGTGCCATGTCTGTGGGACTGCTTTTCACCATTTTGTCTCATCGTCACGCCTTAGCCCTTCTTGCCCTTGAGATACCCTTCATGACAGCGTTAAGCAAGATGCTGAATATTTCTTTAAATCACAGGTGGGCAGCATTTTTTTAGCCCAAGGGCTGCATCTCCTTTCAGGAACCACAAGCCAGTGGTGGGCAGGGGCAGAGGCAAAAGCAGGGAAGCACTGAATCGACATTTTACCTTCGTACTGCAGGCTATTTTCTACACAAACCTGCAAACAACTCTCTCTAGCCTCCATCCAGACAGGAAAGAGGCATTTTCAGAATTCAAAAACACTCACGGTGCAGAGTAGGGCTGCAAAGGGTGTGGCCTGGGAGAGAGATGTGAGGACCAGACAGAGATACTTTGAGGGCCACATTTGGGCTTCCAGGTCTGCAATTCCACAATCCTGCTTTAAATGCATTGTTTGTACGTTGCCATTGAATTAAATAATAATAATTTGTTTCTGCAGAGGCACAGAGGGAAAAAATGAATTATTATTATTTAATTCAATTCCATCAGAGTGTTAAAGAACTTTCCCTCCATGACCACACGCGCACACACACACACACACACTTTTCATATTAACAGATAGCCTCTACAGTGGTACCTCAGGTTAAGTACTTAATTCGTTCCGGAGGTCTGTTCTTAACCTGAAACTGTTCTTAACCTGAAGCACCACTTTTGCTAATGGGGCCTCTTGCTGCTGCCATGCCGCCGGAGCCCGATTTCTGTTCTCATCCTGAAGCAAAGTTCTTAACCTGAAGCACTATTTCTGGGTTAGCGGATTCTGTAGCCTGAAGCGTATGTAACCTGAAGCGTATGTAACCTGAGGTACCACTGTACTTTGCAGGTGGGACTCCAGTGCAATGCATGAGAAATTCGATGACATTATTTATTAGGGAATAGCGCCTTTCCCAAGAGTGTACAACTGGGAGAAGCCACAGGAAACAGAATGTTATGTAAAATACTACTGTTAAATATACATAAGATTTACTCATAGCGTATGCTGTTTACATGTAATGCCTAATAAACATATTTCACCCAAAGTTAATGTCATCCCAGTGGAATAATTATATAAAGTAAGTGTGCGATCACTCTAGTGGAAAGAAAAGAAGGAAAGGAAAACTTGGGGAGCAGGCCCCAAAGTGTCATCCAGCATGTGGAAGATATGCATGTTCCCAGTCAGAATTACTATCTAACTACCTTTTAAAAAGAGGTAGGTTTGGAGGGCTCCAGTTACATAATTTGATTTACAGCCCTGTGCTGAGTTGCCATACATGGGGTACCCCCCCCCCTTAGTTCCTCACTTGAAATATTAATGTGAATGTTGCCCCAATAATATTAACTCCATCAGATCATACGGCGAAGCATTTCCAGGCATATTGATAAACCCGTTGATTCCTTCCATTCTTGTAGTCGGTGGACTAAGGCAAAAAGGATCTGTAGCCATTTGACCTCCATTGTGTATTAAATAAACACCAGATGGCGAGGATTTGGTCAGGACATCCATTCTTTTTTCTTGGTAGTCATGTTCACACTGTTGCTTCCCACTGAGTCTTTCTCTTGATTTGTCATGGTGCCAGAGCCACTTCTATAGTACCTTTCATGCATCACAGCTTTCAAATCTTGTCCCATTAGTTTCATTTTGTTTCTATCATAAATAATCGACTACTTTCTTATACACTCTTTCATTACCTAATAATGATTGCTCTTGGCACAAAGGGATAAAGTCTTACAAGGTTAGCCAGTACAGTTTGCCCCTTAAGTTCAGAGACGCCTTGCCACTATTTATTAAAGGATCCAGAAAGCATAGGTAGCGATTGCAAAACCTCAAGAAACGGGGGGGGGGGGGAAGCAACCCGAAAGCATCTGAAAAGAAAAAAGTGCCACTCAAAAGAGGATAGGTCAGGCGACATGTTTATTTGAAACATTTTTAGGGCCAAACTATATGGAATGAAACTCAAGAGTAGTACTCATAGGACAACAACATACAGGCTTAAAACTGCCTTGGTAAGGGAAGCCCTGCAAGAATTTCATTCGGAGCCATCCATGTTTTTGAATCCACTCTTCTCCTTCAACAACAACAACAACAACAACAACATATTATTATTATTATTATTATTATTATTATTATTATTATTATTATTATTATTATTTATACCCCGCCCATCTGGCTGGGTTTCCCCAGCCGCTCTGGGTGGCTTCCAACAAAATATTTAAAATACAATAAAGCATCAAACAATAAAAACTTCCCAAAACTGGGCTGCCTTCGGATGTCTTCTAAAAGTCAGATAGTTGTTTATTTCCTTGATGTCTGATGGGAGGGCCTTCCACAGGGCGGGCGCCACTACCAAAAAGGCACTCTGACTGGTTCCCTGTAACCTCATGTCTCGCAGTGAGGGAACCGCCAGAAGGCCCTCAGCGTTGGACCTCAGTGTTGGACCTTGACTGAATGATGGGGGTGGAGAAGCTCCTTCAGGAAAGCGGGGGGGGGGGAGATCATGCTAGCATGTGACAATGTGGGCTTCAGTTCACAGTAATCAATTTCACTGATGTATCCAGAGCTCAAAGGACATTTTGAGCAGAAGAGTTTCTATAGCAGAAGAGCTCTAAGAACCATTTTTTGTTCAAAGCAATTAACATAAACACAGAAAGTTACAGAGGTTCCATTAAAATGAATGGGAGATTTGCTGCTGTTGTTGTTGTCAGGAAGGACAGGATTGCACCCAGGCTGGAGAAGGTGCTGCTCAAGGAGCCCCTGACTCACCAAAACGGAAGATGTCACATGGATTCTAGGAGGGCTTTGAAGCTAGCTCTGTCCTCACTAGATTGAGTCGTTGGTTTGAGTCGTGGGTTCCTACAGCAGGTCTATTTCCCATCTTCAGCTGTCGGAGCAAATGTATTTTTTTTACTGAAGGAGAAACATTGTTTCCTAACATTCACTATTTATCTCAAATAGTTGAGGAAATTGGAGTCTAATTTCTTCATGCATGAAAATAAAACTGATATTGCCCTAAGTTTATATTTCCCTTTGTTTTTAAAAAAGGAATATGCCACAATATGTCTTGTTCTAGCAGCTGAAAAATTATCCTATGACTTAAATTACATCATTCTGCCTCCTACAGAACGTTTGCAGTGGAACAGATGTTATTCGCAGGAAATGCTTCTATAATACATTTAGCAGGAAATATTTAAAGATAGCAATACTTAAGATTTGTATAGCACTTGCAAGTGTTCAAAGCACTTCGTATGTATTATCCATTTGTTATTTCTTACTATATTACTTGTGGTAGTATTTGATCTAGTGCTGTTATGTATTGATTTGGTTGTTGTTTCATATTATGTTGTTCCCTGCTCTCACTACTGATGACAGATGGGCTAGAAGTCGTTCAGATAAATAAAGGTAACTCCCCATATTTCACAGGTAGGAACAAGGAGAGCTACCAGAGGTTGACAGAGAATGGGATTACAGAGGTAGTGCTTTCCCACTACAGACTTAGGACCTTCCTATTATTATTAATAATAATAATTTAATGTATAAATCGCTTCCTATGAAGCATCTTAAAGCCATTTCACAACACAATATACAAAAACAGTTACAACAATTATGTACATTAAAATCATACAGAACATTAGTTTTATATAATTTTATACCGTGTATATATACTTACCCCTTCATGGATCACTGCCTTGTCGTGGCGAAGAGCCTTGCATAACTCTAAGAAGCTCTGAGCTATGCCGTGCAGGGCCACCCAAAATGGACAGATCATAGCCGAGAGTTTAGACTAAATGTGATCCACCTGGAGAAGGAACTGGCAAACTACTCCAGTATTTTGCCGAGAAAACTCCATGGACATAAAAAAGGAGAAGATTTGAGAAGAAACATTATATATAAACATTATATATAAACATTGAGAAGAAACATTATATATAAAACATTATATATAAACACATATTAAAGAAAGCCTTTGGTGTATGGGAAGTTGTTTTTAATGTTTTAGTGTTAAAGCTGCTCTGTAAGGGTTTAAATAAAAAAATTAAACATACCTCTGATTCTTATTGTACTTTTGCATTATGCATCTTGTTAAGAAATAATCTTTGAATTTTTCTTAATCTGTAGTTGCTAGCACTTCTTTTTATTATTTTGACTGTTGTTAGCCACCCTGAATACCTTTTTTTTTTAATGGAAAGCCAGGGTATAATTGGTTTGGACAGAGATATTTAGTTTATTGATATATTTTCTTACACACACACACACACACACACACACACACACACACATATTATTTCATCATGGAACACACAGCAGCATCAGACATATGGTCCCTAAGTAGCTCCACATTCCAGCACTGACCAAAACCAGACCTGCTAAGTGGGACCACATACGGCACCTTGACCCTGCGATTGATGGGGCCAGGACTACATGGTATCAGCATGCCCCACGGCATGCGCGCATGACATCAGCATGCCCCTCTGTGAGCTGACGTCACTTGCGCATGCCACAAGGTGTGCTGAGGTGTCATGCAGACACCTCACGGCTTGTGTGAGTGTGCATGGCCACTGAAGAACGTTGAGGGGGCCTGGCCCCTTCATAGAATTGGGGGGGGGCGGGCCCCAGCCTCTAATCCCAGTTAGCACAACCTGTTTGGAACCACCTGTAATACCTGTTGGTTGTGCCATAAATTCACTTCCACTCCAAACAGACTCCCTCTTCCTCATAGGCTTACATACATGCGGCAAAAGCAGGTATACCTATAGGGCTTTTCCCAGGGGGAACTCACAGGAACTCAGTTCCAGCACCCCTCAGGTGGGTTCAAGTTATCTCTCAAGTGGGTGCCATTGCCATTCAAAGAGAACAAGGGAGATGCTTGTGGTGAGTTCCGGCACCCCTTTTTCTAGAAAAATAGCACTGGGTATACCTATTTGAGAGGGCAGATAGAGGGGAAAGAAATAAAACAATTAAAAAGCAGTTATGTCTAGAGACACTGCCAGTTAGGTCTAGGTTCAGGGTTCTTGAGTCCTGAACAACTTAGGCTCAGATCATCTTAAAGACCACATTTCCCAGAATGCCCCAAGTCCCACTGAGATCATATGGGGAATCATTACTACCCATTGGCACAGGCAAGAAATAGAAATCTTTGTCAGAATTATACCTGTGGCTGTATTATAGTCAGATTCCTCCTTCCCCTAAAACAGTGTATTTTTTATTTTATTTTTACATCTTCAATGCTCTGCAGATAATGCCTCTTTAAATAGGACAGAGCCATATTCTCAGAAACGGACTCAATTATCCCTAAGGTATTTCAGCATTCCACCTACAATGGCATACAAAAACCCCCTCTTTGGGTATTAAAATACAAACTGTGGATACTGGCTAATGCCCTAGAAATGAAATATAATTTGCAATGGAATATATAATTTAGTAAAATAGTCAGGAGAAGTACTGCTGATAAAGAAATTGATCATATTCAAAGTTCAAGTGCAAAACCTATTTCCAAACATATTCCAGCTCTGAAGAATCTTGCAGTCGTTGCTGAGGAGGGGGTATTTGTAGAGATTTCCCATTAAAATATAAATTTTCAGGGATAAAGGTACCTTGTTCAAGAAGCATGTTAAATGTATGGACCCTTTTGCTTTGCATGTTTGCTCAGATGTAAGCCGATTCATTTCAAAGCAACCTATCCCCAAGAAAGTGCTATGTACACCGAAAACATCCAGAATGTGTATGACCAATATGCTTTGACTAAAAATTGCACCCTTCTAGACGATCGACAATTCCCTTTCACTCTTTATTCCTATTTTATAGCTGTGGTTAACAACAGGATTTCCCTGGAGCAAAATAACTCTGGGATAGCTCCCGTGGCGTAGCGTGGGGGTGCAGGGGGGGCCGGCCGCACCGGGCGCAACATCTGGGGGTTAGGGTTAGGGGGCGCAAATCCACGGGTTAGGGGGCGCAAATCCATGGGTTAGGGGGCACAAATTACTTTCCTTGCCCCGGGTGCTGACAACCCACGCTACGCCACTGGATAGCTCTGAGCATTCGTACCAGGACTTTATAAAATGACATTACAAATCAAAGGATACGATGGCTCTGCAGTGGAAATGAAGGGATAGTCTTCTGCCTCTGTCGTTTCTTGGTTCATTGGTATTCCTGTAAATACAGTGGTGGCAAAATGTTTGCAGCCTGAGGGTCACCTTCCCTTGCAGGCAACCTGGGTGCTCCTGTAGTTGGTGGGCCCAGAGTCAAAAGTGCACAGAGCAACAACTGTGACTCTCACCTTTGTGAGAAGCTGTGGAGAAGGTGTAGACTTTGCCCTACTGAGAAGTCTAAAGCATTTCTTGTTTGTTCGTTTTACTTTGTCTGAAGTTTCTGACACCCACATGTGTTGTTCCATCTGCCATCTATGCAAGCAAGGGGCCTGCTCTCAGTTTAAGAGCACATTCCTCCCAGGCAAAGGTATTTAATGAGCTTGTGGGATAGGGCTGAGGGCTGGCCAGCCATGCCTGGAGGTGAGGCTGCATTTAGCCTCTGGGCCAGAGGTTCCTCAGACCTCCTGTAAACCCTTTCCACGCATCAGTATATTGCTTATCATCAGCAAGTGATATTTGGGCCCCGCAGGGTGTGGCCCCACTTGTCCGGTTGCTAAACAGCTTTGTAGGCAGAAGACATTGCACAAATTGGTTTGAAGCAGCAGCAGAGATGTCATATGTAAAGAGTCCTGTGCAAAAAATCTTTATAAGATCAGTGCATTCCCAGTTCTTTGCCAATCCCTGTTGCCGATATCTGCTGCAGATACAGCCCGCAGAAGTAGCATCCATACTATTCCTGCAACAAATGCGGTACTTTCTTTTTCTTTTCTTTTTTTGCAGATATGGTGGCCTGTAACTGTGTACAACTTGGTTCACGTGAAGGAAATATACAGCCAGGTTTTTATTCAACTAATTCCCCAGAGGTGGCCTTTGAAATGACTAGAGCTCAGTTAGTCATGACCATTAATTTCAATGGACCTATGCTGAGTCAAAGGTAGCTGACGCACAACC